>NW_013667545.1:67887-74570 GCF_000517525.1 Limulus polyphemus
TATATTTAAACGTTTACGTATATAGATATATTGTTGATTCTTACTCTCGAGAATCTTCTACAACTTTGGAGAAGACATATCTAATACTATAAGCCAGGCATGTTTTTAAATATAAACTCAATCCAAACAAACGTTACCATTAAAATAAATATATAACAACAAATTTGTTACAGAAGCCATTTGGAATTTTATCATGTTGGTGTGTTGGTACCCGCTGATTTGTCAGTTGTCTATTTCACATTTTCTCTGAGCAGTACGCAGTACCAACACACATGAGAGAAGCCACACCTGTCCGGCAAAATTGTCTGTATAGTATACAGACTACTGAATCAAGAGGACGTTTATATCTGACACGTGTCTTGAAAAGATGATAAAGCACATTTATAAATTAGGCATATTTTTCTGATAAACAAAATGGTAAAGCCAGACGTCTTAGATAGTTACAAGCTGAGTTCTACAATCGTAGATACAAAGATTATAGAAAACACTCCTGGAAGCTCTTTGTTCAAGTTTGATTCTGTTGAGACTTTTGTCAGTCTAAAGCTGTGTGTGCGTTTTCTGTTTACTAAAACAATATTAAGTTGAATATTTTACGACATCTAATCTTGTTTAGTTTAAAAATCATCGGTGACAAACAACGCAGGAGAAGAGCAAAGATTTATTTTGCACTCTTGTGTTCGTTAGGCTTTGATACGGTAAAAAGTGTTGTAGATTATGTGAACGAAGGATGTATAACGTTTGTTTTATCACCTTACTTTCATTATTAAAGTATCTTCAAATATCTTGTTATATGTTAGAAAGATTACTTGCTTAGTTGATAACACTCCGAATTATGTTTCCATTATATAATAAATATGTATTTAAAAGTGAAGAGTGTTGACTAGCTTAACTTTCCTCTGATCTAGACCTTGTATAGCTTTGTGCGAATAACCAAAACAAACAAGTTTCTTCTCCCCATTCTAAGTTATATGGTGTACTTGTGATATGTTCCATTCTATCCATTCTAAGTTATAGGTGTATTTATGATATGTTCCATTCTCCCCATTCTAAGTTATATGGTGTACTTATGATATGTTCCATTCTGAGAATGGAACATATCATAAATACACCATATAACTTAGAATGGGTCAATTCTAAGTTACATGGTGTATTTATTATATGTTCCATTCTCTCAATTCTAAGTTACATGGTGTACTTATGATATGTTCCATTCTCCCCATTCTAAGTTATATGGTGTATTTATGATATGTTCCATTCTCCCCATTCTAAGTTATATGGTGTACTTATGATATGTTCCATTCTCTCCATTCTAAGTTATAGGTGTATTTATTATATGTTCCATTCTCTCAATTCTAAGTTACATGGTGTATTTATGATATGTTCCATTCTCTCCATTCTAAGTTATATGGTGTACTTATGATATGTTCCATTCTCTCCATTCTAAGTTATAGGTGTATTTATTATATGTTCCATTCTCTCAATTCTAAGTTACATGGTGTACTTATGATATGTTCCATTCTCCCCATTCTAAGTTATATGGTGTATTTATGATATGTACCATTCTCCACACCATATAACTTAGAATGGATTTATGATATGTTCCATTCTCTCCATTCTAAGTTATATGGTGTATTTATGATATGTTCCATTCTCTCAATTCTAAGTTATATGGTGTATTTATTATATGTTCCACATTTAATCGTGCGCTTTTCCTATCGAATGCTCCCCCCAGTGGCACAGCGGTATGTCTGCGGACTTAAAACGCTAGAATCCGGGTTTCGATACCCGTGGTGGGCAGAGCATAGATAGCACATTGTGTAGCTTTGTGCTTAATTACAAACAAACAAACAAATCCTATCGAATGTAATTTGTAAATAAGGATTAGTACAATGTTAGCTGTATGAAACAGTTGTAAAGTTTGAAAAGCCACTTATTACAAGAAATATCGAAACTTGATGCTGATGGAAAACCGAGAATTATTATTATTATTTTTTTAGTTATATCCTATATGTTTTTCTATTGATTAGATAAAGTCCACGGTTTTTACCTTTTGTCGCACGGCAAGTTATTTACGTCTTTGGATCTACCGAATGTTGTGTATGTTTCACATGAAATAAATATGACAAAGAAAAACACATAACACAGGCACACTTTAATAGAGTGTCATGAAAGCAAATGTTTCTTTAACTTTTGAGTCTTCTCATATACAAGAAAAATTTCCAAATGTCTTCGTGAAATAAAAATAACAAGTCTATGGTTCAAGAACACACTTAAAAAAAGGAAGCTGGTGGAAGAAGAAGAAGAAAGGCACTTGTGCGTCAAAAACAAATAGGTTTAACAATTATAGAAGCTGATAAAAAGTTTCCTAGTCTTCAAGGCTTACTGGAAGGATGTAGTTTAATTTAATAGAGGAAACTATAAAATATTTATTTTCTAGTCACAAATGTGAACGCGTATTCTGTAGCAGAATTATCAACATCAAAAATATATGTATTTCTTATAACAACGTTTTCTTATAGCTCTAGAGGAGGAAGAACTCTATGCTAAGGCTTTCTTAAGGTCATTTTTGTTTGACAAGAAAGTCATGCAAGACGAAAGGTAATCAGGGAGTATATGTTCATTTTTTCTCTTTCAAAGCCGAATACTCGCACGCTCGGCCGTATTCTGTGCAGCAGAATAGTAGTGTTTATGGTAAAGTTTATTTGTTTTAAAGCAAAGCCACATTGTGCTATCTATCTGCTGTGTTCAGTGTGGGGAAATGAATCACGGATTTTAGCGTTGTATGTCCAACCTCTGTCCAACCGGAAGGAGTGACCTTTATGATAAAGAATTTTTTCACCATATTAGCACTCGATGTTGTTGCTCTCATCTTAGCAAAAATTAAACGCTGGAAGTGTATTTATTTTTTCTTACTTGGTGTTATCGCATGCTGTTGGTTTGACCTAATGTGGCTCGTTGAGCATAATTATCCTCTTTAAGACTTTTTAGTTTTTCCTCTGCAAATACTTACAATTCTTTTGTAGTCTTGCCTAGTTGGTTGGAGTATAGATAATAAATTTGGGTGAGGATTTTTTAAGCTGGTGAATTTTTTGTTGTTGTTTGTTTTTTTTTTGTTGTTTTTTGAAGCTAAAAACATTCGATGACAGTCCTCTCTCAATTTTGATCTTCGAAACACATTTCCTCGTCACATTGTAAAGAGTTGTCATCATAGGTGTCTTCTATATTAATATAGCCTGGATCCATACTTATATGCCAGTTCTGCCAGCCAAAACCTACTTCTGTTGCTGTTACTTTTACACTGATCAATTCTCTCCACGCCAATGAATTTCCCTTAGATATTCGTTTAACATTCAGTTGCGTTATTGGTAACATTTTATGTTAATTATGGATAATTCTATATTAAAGACCTATACGTAACACTAACCTTACTATCCAGTTGTAAGGAATTGTATTGGTAATATTCTCTACACTTGTTTTGATAGCTGCAGAAATATTCCTGGTAATGTTGATGGTACTCAAATACTTATTAAGACCCATTTGTAGATATTTTAGCTAATTTTCAATGGGCGGATGTAATTGTCTGGTATTTTATTGCTCCACAGGCTACTGCTTTATACGTGATTGGGAGAGAATTTTGCCATTTTAAGAATTTTTTTTTTTTTTGCCAAATTGTAAATTACATTTGTATAACAGTGTACAGTATTATGATTGGCACACTCAAGTTTTGTACTTTCGATCTCTAAAGTAGCTTTTCAATAAATAGTGTGTGAATCCCCATCCCATTAGTGTCAAATACCGAACACATAACTTCTTATACACCCTTCGACTATTTTGTTAGCTTCCAGTGCTGTTGAGGCATCTGGCCAGTTTTTGTAGCAAATGTGAGAACGTATTTCTCTTTTTCATTACAAAAACAACAGAATTTGTTACGAACTGCTATGAAAAGTGTTTTTTTTTTAGTTTTTTTTACCAAATCATGGCTGCTTCTCCAGAATTAGCGGTGTTTTTATCCCCATAACTTCTTGTGCACCAGCGAACATTTGCAGTCACTGCTATATATGGGACTCCATCATCTCTACATCTCCTCTGTAGATAGCTAGTTCCTTCTCATCTTGTCCTGCCATAATTATTTTCTTCCACAACATTTGCTCCTACATAGCTCTAAGCATGTTATATTTTCTAAGGTAAGTACGTAATATCATAGACATTATAACCATAATTGAGAAAACTTCATCCATTTGAGAATGGTCACAGACAAAACTCATAAGTCCCCAAACTGTAGTATCATTTATATCACATGAAGCTTTGTAGTTTGGGGAATTTGGTAGTATGGCTTGTAACGACAAAGTTTCGCTTGCTCTCACCACAGTCAAGAATAAATTGGCTAAAAAAACCTATACTCAATAGAAACAATTATATATCCGTAAACTAGTTGTAAGCAGCAGTATTTGAAAAAGTTGTAAACAACGATGGTGACATGATGCGGGTATATTTTGTGATATTATTTAGTGGCACCTTCAGAGTTGAGCTTTTTCGATACACTTGAAGTAAGAAATATTTCATTATAATTGGAAACGGATGTGTAATAATACGTGAATTAATAGCAATATAATGAATGGTTTTCACAAAGTAATGACATTATATTTTTATAGGAAGGTGTTTTGTATTTCAAAATTTACATTATTTATCTTTAGCTTCCATAACACGTCTTTTTTGCTTTTTTTTGTTAGACAAGTTTTTGTTCCATCTTGTTTTTTCTTTTCTTACGATTCTAAAAAAGGACAAATTAGCTTGCTAAATGTTGCGATATAAATAGGTCAAGTGCATATATTAGATCACGTGGTAACAGTATCGCTTGACTACAAACAACAGCCATTAATTTAACGACTTATTCAATCCCATTGGCAGGTACTGTTTAGGTCACATTCCAACGCCACGAGGTGCGTGAGCGTCAGTAAGGAAAGTTTATGTACATTTTTCGAACGCCAAGAGAAAAATAATACGCTACTTATATTCATATATTCTGCTTTTTATAAGTACAAAACAAACATGAACTCAACACGTTTCATCCCGTATCAGATTAAAAGTGTATTTCAGTTTTTACTCACAAGTACTGAATATAATGTTGATAGCACTTACCTTGTTTCTTGATCGGAGTTTAGGTCTTTCGTAGGCCTAGGATAGCACTTAGTGAGTTTCTCTCTATATATTTCAAATATTCCGCTTTCTAACAACTATCTAGCCCAATGGTTAGATGGTATTGAACACTGCTCAGCTTTCGTAAAGGAAATACAAGTTTGCAGAAGTATAGGCGTGATCACAAAAGAATGATTTATGAGCAAAACTATTATATTATGTGTAGCAAAAGTACCCGTCCCCAGTGACGGAAAAAGTATAAGTTAATCTATCAATTTAAATTATTTCTTGTACTTTAAAAATGTTAATTGTGTTGCACTCTTGGTTTCACTCAGAACCAAGGCTCGGAGCTGCTTATACCGCCCATCGCGAAAAATAATTTTCGATCATTTCATCCATGTTAAGAGCCGCTCAACAATAACATACGGTAAATCTACATTTTTATTCTTTAAGTTACGTCACATTTTGAACTGTGAATAATAGTGTGATTAATTCCTAACAGTTTAGTGTAGAATCTTCTGTTTGTGAAATAAAATTTGGCATGAACATTATTCATGCCTGTTCTTCCGTCACTTCAAAAGTGAATGTTGAGGTTTGCCAACGTGCGCAGCTTTTCAAACGCAGGGCGGGAAGCGGCCGCCGTAAACGGGAGACAGACGAACGTACGAACAGACACCACAGTTCGTGTTATATATACGATTTAATAATCTTGCCTTATGAGCATAGAAGATTCAATACAGAGAACCATACAGTGTATATGATAGCAAAAAAAAAATAATAATAACTGACACCAAGTTTATAATCCTACCGTTTCCATAGCGAATATATAAAGGTGATATATGTAGTTAAAGGATTTTTTTTTATTTTTGTACATTGACTTGTCAATGAAAATCCATGTTTAATAGCAATCAATTACGGTTCGTCTTAATTATGATTAGTTTTAGTCTTCAATTTCTCCTTTTGCATAATTTTCCCTAAGCAGGTGCAGAAACAAATCGATCACTTTTTTTATAAATGCTTTATATTTTCGATTTTGTTTTCCTTTTTAATTCTATCAATTTAAATACCTGACCACGTCTGCAAATTCTTTTTTTTTTTTTTGGTATTTGTTTTTTTACAAATGAAAATAAAAGTAATATGGTTGAATCTAATAATGTGATAGTTGTATAGCTGGTTGTAGCTGTCAGTAAAATGTTGAAATGATTCTATAGCTGATCAAATAACCTTTACGGTGGTCTAGTAGTACCGCTTGCAAATGGAATTTTCAAAAGTCAGATGTTAGTGGCATCTATTAATTGTAATCACATTTAATTTCTAAATAAAATCCAACTTTTATAAGGGTTTTCAAAATTTGTATAAAAAGAATACGGTGCATTTCTCTACATATTATATATTTTTGAATTAAATTAATAAGTAAAGAACATGATGGTTTCTATTTATTTTCACATTTAATTACAAGTATGCTTTAGTTTACAAATATATATATATATGGTAACTAAAATCTAAACTATAATACATTCAGAACATATATATATATTGTTGCGTCA
>NW_013667545.1:74716-94398 GCF_000517525.1 Limulus polyphemus
TAAAGCAATTAAAGAAAGTGCAATACCTCCATTAGCTCAGAACACTGCTTTAATCTGATCAGAACATTTTACTTGTACAAAAACAGCCAAGTTACAAAAAAGCGGTCAGTATGTGATGTAACGAGAATGTGATATTAAAAAAAAACGAACCCAGCTGTGTGAAAGAGCAAGCACTGTAAAGATGTAAAGTAAAAGTGAATAAATTAAACAACAAAAAATTGAAGAATACTGGGTCCCTTTTTTTATTGTAACTGGAAAAGCAGCAATTTTATCTAACTTGGCTTTTTGAAAGATGTAAAATGTTTTGATCAAATATCGCTACTTTTTGTTTTGATTATTATATCAAAATTAAAATTCCACTCGAAGAAGAACTGGAACCCTCGCTGTCAGGAAAAGCTATCAATACAGACAATCCCCCTTTTCAGATTTTCTACGTATAAGAATTCCTTTTGTTTATCTCAGACCACTATAACAATCCCCTTCTTTAGATTTTCTTCATATGTGAAATCCTTTTGTTTATCTTAGATCACTACGACAATCCCCCTTTTATTTATCTCAGATAACTACGACATTCCCCTTTTCATTATCTTAGACCTCTACGACAATCCCCTTTTTCAGATTTTTTATACAGTCGTAGACACATAAGTAATCAGTTTAACCAAACGTCTATAGAAAGCAATTAACTTTTAATATTATCAAAAAATATTAATATATGTGCTACAGTTCTCAAACCAGCAGCATCTCAAGTTCAGATTAATATCTACCAGTGGAATTTTGTTTCGAGCCGGTCCTCCTTTGTTTACTATATATGTTTTCTTCTTAAAGAAGAATATTTTGTTTTATTTTCGAACATAACGCACAAAACTGCTTAAGTGTTATCTGTGCTAGCAGTCCCTAAATTCGAATTGATAACTTAAAAAAAAAAACATCTAGTAAACAGCACCACTCTCCGCCAACGAATTGTCTGACCGAATAGTGGAATTTTTCCGTTACTCTTATAACGCACCAAGTGTCCTAAAGTGTTTAGGGTTTGGTTTGTTTGGTGGTGTGTTTTTGTTGTTGTTTTTTTTTTTCTGTGGATGATGGAACCGTAGATCCATATTCAGGCACGTTAACCATTTGTCACACTCAGTCGAGAAGAAGAACGATAATTTTACAACTTTACCTTTTTTGGTCGCTTATTTGTCTTAATCTAAAACAGATATGAAACTTCTGCTTTTAATGTGATGTAATGTGTGTGTGTTTTAGTTTGTTCGGAAATATAATACTAGTGGCATTCCAGCATTTAAAACAGCTGTGAAAATACCCCAAATTTGCCAAACTTGGCTGGAGTCACAACCGTGCATCTGGCTAATACAAAAAAGCAAATGCTACAATGCATATTTTAGCTGAATGATTTTCTATATTATACAGTTTATTTACCTTTACGTCGAGCTTCAGTTCCATAACTTTTATTTCTGTGTCTTCTTACAAAATTACTGTTTGTTTGTTTGTTTTGAAGTTAAGCACAAAGCTACACAATGGGCTATCTGTGCTCTGCCCACCAGGGGTATCGAAACCCGGTTTTAAGCGTTGTAATTCTGCAGACATACCGCTGTGTCATGGGGGGCAAATATACTGATTGTTTCCATATTGTTCTTCATATTGAACAAACGAACTATAAAAGATATGGTTATGTGCACGTGGAATATTTATCTCCATGTAATGTTAATGTAATAATATATTCAGTTTTGGTAGTAGATTAATAACAATTTTTCGTTTGGTTAGCTCTTTAAGAAACCTGAGACTTAACGTTTAAAAGATGGAAATATTTTATTATATCTAAATTTTCTAGATATTTCAATATCATTTTTTCGTTTGCAATGAATGTTGAATTAAAAGGTGTACAATTATAACGGAAAACTGTGTTTTGCTAAAGAAAAATTCTACAATCAGAAGTACCAGTTACCCATCATAGATAACCTAGTGATAAAAGAAAACTATAGAGGGTTAACCGCTTATGTATACCTTATATATATGTAGGACATTTGAATGATACTAGAAATTTCTTTTCCTACCAGTTCAGACAGGTGAACATTTCACATTCATCTAAAATTTTGAAGTTTTGACATGTATCTATATGTGATTGTTATATTGTTGCGTCATGCTACTAGAACCTTCTAAGTTTTTCTAATTGTTTCATTGAGTACTGTTACGTGATAATGCCTCGTAGTTTGTAAAAAGCTCTAGGCCTCAGTCAAGAAATATACACTATCCTACCAAAATTCATGGAACACACCTCTGATTGCTGGAAAATGTGTGTGACGACGAAATATGCAAATAGCTTGGCCTATAAAGGTGCTCAGCGGTTAGCTCGGAAGTTATTTCGAACTTGTACGCCGAACGATGAGTACACGGAAAGAAATAACAGAGCTTCAGAGGGGAAGGATAGTTAGATGTCATTTGGGGAAAATGTCTGTACGTGCTATTGCGCAACAATTAAACATTCTCAGGTCGACAATTGACAAGATGCTGAAGAAATGGAAATCCACAGGTGACAATGAGCCCAAGAAATGACAAGTTAGGCGTAAAATGCTGAATGACAGGAGCCGGCGGGCCTTGAGAAGGTTGGTTACCTCATCTCGCCGTCAGACCCTAGAGAAGCTATGTTTGGAGATACGAGCAGCCACAGGCAATCCTATGAGTGTTTCCACGACAATTCGAGAGCTGCATGCCACGAATTTGATAATAAAAACAAATGTACACCGTCGATTGGCATGGTGCAAGGCACACGGAACCTGGACCGTGGATCAATGGAAATCGGTTTGTGAAGCGACGAGTCACGCTACACGCTCTTCTAGTCTGGAGGATGCTTGGAGAACGCTTATTGCTTGAGTGTGTTGTCCCAACAGTGAAGTTTGGAGGTAGCGGTATCATGGACTGGGGTGCTTCTCGTGGTATGGACTAGGTCCACTGGTCACAGTGCGTGGATCCATGAATTCTGATGATCTGAACAATTATGTGTGTACTACATTGTAGCAATTTTATGATACCGGCCCTTACACCTTCTAACATGATAATGCTCCATGTCACAAAGCAAGGATTGTAAACGTGTGGTTTGAAAAGAATAACATCAGAACATTGCAGTGGCCAGAACAGAGCCCCGATTTCAACCCGACAGAACATCTTTGGAATGAAATGGAGCACAGAATTTGGGCAAGGCCAAGACAGCCCTCTTCAGTAGTGGAGCTTACTAATGCTTTAAAGGAGGAGAGGAGTACAATACCACCAGCTTTCTACTAAAAATTAATAGACAGTCTTCCACGATGCATTGAAGCAGTCATTAAGACCAAAGACAGCCAACACGCGAATAAGTTCTTGTTTTATTCGTAACCACCCGTGTCCCATGACTTTTGGTAGGATAGTTTATATATAAGCGACCAAATTAGTGCAGGTAAGTAAGTTAATGAAAGTGAAAAATAAATGAAGTTAGACTGTGTGTGAGCTTAGCCATAATGATAATGTTCCATGTCACAAAGCAAGGATTGTAAACGTGTAGTTTGAAGAGAATAACATCAGAACATTGCAGTGGCCATTTTACTGTTGATAACAAAAAGAAATGTACACCGTCGATTGGCATGGTGTAAAGCACACTGAACCTAGACCGTGAATCAATGGAAATCGGTCCTGTGGAGCGACGAGTCACGCTACACGCTCTTCCAGTCGTGTTTGGGTATGGAGGATGATTGAGCCTTACTGAATTTATCTAGATTTGAACAATTTAAGTTAAATCTATTTCAATATAATGTAAACATATTTGAAATCTCTTGTTCAGCTTTTGTTTTCAGCTTGTACGTTTAATCATTTAGTCAGCTCAGCTGATTTGGAGTTAGATAGACTGATTTGCCTTAGGCTGAACAAGTCACAATGAGTCAGAGTGAAATGTCTTCATGGTGTTAATGACGCAAGGTGGAAATGACCAGGACATCTATATGCATCTGTTTTAATAGTTGCAGACATCTTGATTAACGCAGAAAGAAAGTTCATTTATAAGCTGTACTCTAAAATCACAAAGTTTTTTATATTTTATTTGTATGGGGTGTTTTATACTTCAAGTGAATATTCTGTAGAAAATGGTAAGTGTTGCTATCTTAAATAATTTCTATAATAGTAACTGATTGGTTGATGATTCACTAAGAAATTATTAACTAGATGTTAAAATTAGAGATATGAATGTAAACAGAGCTACATACATAGAGGGTTAATATACGAATATGTTTAATACATACAGTCAAACAAATGAAACAATAAGTTTGTATGTTAAATTATTCTATATTATTTAGAGATTTAATTAAACGTCCTTTTCAGGACGAACAGATATATAATAATTATAAAAATGAATTAATGATAAGTGTTTTACATATAAAACGTCAGGAAATGTAAACAGTACGATTAAATATAAAAACGAAAACTATACTACAATACGCTAAATGTGTACTAAATCATAAAAACACAATCGGATGTTTTGTCCAATGTTTATAAAGACGAAATATTAGGTGTGATAAAAACTGTTCAGCAGTAAGTTAAATGTGATAGTAACACAATCCAGCTCTAGAAACAGTTAAAAGTATATCATATAGTTACATATAGAAGCGAAAACTTTAGAACTGATGAATTAGTGAAATGTTTTGTATATAAAATGACGGATATTGTAAAAATTCTGGTAGACAGATAAGGTAGAATACATTGATTAATCGATGATACTAAGAACGATGCTAACATTGTCCTTAGTAGCATCATCCGCCTATAGTAACGTTATCCTCCTATAGAAACAGATGTAATACAGTTAAATATATAAATTAAAAAAATAACATAAGTTGAGTTATGTAGTCCTAGAGAAACATAATAACGCCGTCCCTTATAGAAACACTATCCACCTTTGTAAAACACAAACAATATGCCTAGTAAGATTATCCGCTTATAGAACCTTAGTAACACAATTTGCCTAGTAACATCATCTGCTTATACAAACACTATCTTTAGTAACACAGTCCACCTATAAAAACACAGTCTGCCTTTGTAAGACAAATACACAAACACTATCCTCATTAACATTGTCTGTTTTTATAAAATGTATTTAATGTTTTACTTATAAAGTGAAATTGTAAAATGAACATTATGCAAATTAGATTGAATTGTTAGTTTTAAGACTTTGTTGCAATAAAGTTATTGTCATGTGTGCGTGCTAATCATACCAATATACCCTCTGGTATCACATCGTGATTCTAGCAACATGCTTTCTGGACAACTTCCGTTGTCATGGCGACGTGGCAGCTTCTGCCTTTCATGGCACCCAAGCAATTCGCCTTATATGACGTCATCATGTGTTTTGCTCCCTGGCGGCGTACCGTGCAATAAGAGCGATAACTACTAATGTAGAGCGAAGGACAAATATTAAAACAAAAGGAAGCTTTAAAATGTATCCATAGAAGTGAAAATAAAATTGCAAAGCAGGGCAGTTAGCACAGCAACAAACTCTAAAACTATAGGGCCAATCTAAAGCAGGGTATTTATATACGGAGTTACGAGAGAAATTTGTTCAATCCTAAAAGCCATTAGGATAAAACTGGGTATATCTCCTGCTACCATTAACGAAATTATAAACAATGACTTGAATTTGACAAAGATTTATAAACCCGAAGCTCACGAGCTTCCATCCACACTTTGAAATAAACGGTTTTTAGCACAAGAAAGATGGCCGAAAAACTAGAATCACAGCACATCACTGTCAAGTCTTCTAATGCAGTTCCAATGGATTTTTGTTTTTTGGCCTGTTTAAACATGTTTTTGGAAACCTACACCCACAGTAGATGGCTAGGGAAAACCTGTCAATATGTGTGGTCTAAGACTAATCACAATACTCTTCACAGAAAGATGTTAAGAGGAAATTGTGATGTCTGTCAATAGTGTATAATCATGGTCATCAGCGTTAGCACGATCTATGATTAGCCTCGACATACATTGCTTAATTAAAAGTTTTTCTAAGTAAGAATAAAACTATTACCGAGAAATTTCATGCAAAGAAAATAAAGTTTAATTTTGTGATCTAGACTCAAGGAAGTTTTCCAAATGTTTTGTTTTAACAATATCAAGACCTTACACAAAATCCAATTTTTTTTTCGCAGACACACATACTCACAGTTGCTCTTATGCCTTTCTTTAATAATCCGAGTTTTAATCTTGAGTGATAATATGTCAAAACATAGCATAAAGTTAAAGGTAACTTCAGTAAAGAATTACGAGTAAATTTTTTATTTGAATGTAAAGGTAATCTTCAGGACTTTTTTATGGACTATTATGTATTCGGGCATTCTAAAGCTCAAGAAAATCTTCACATATGGGAATTCAACAGAACAGAACAGATAAAACTTAAAATGTTATACCATAAAACGTTTTTTTAAATGCATAAGAATTTTCAAAGTTTGGCAATTTTTAAATCGAAAAAAGAGAATGTTTGAACCAATGTTTGCATATGTATAAAATTGATATAATGATTAGGCTAATGCTGTTCTGTTTTCCTTATCATTTATGTGGAACATCTCATCATTTCCTGTAAAATTAAATAGTTGAAACAGCCTTAGAAGTTCTTCAGCCGTATTTATGTTCACAAAGTATTTCTATGAGAATTTTGTGTATGTTTTTTAAGACACCAAGAAATATGTGAATCAAAATCAAGCATTCTGCTATCAAGCAATCAGGCTATTTCTAGGAGCAAAATACGCACATTCAGCCTTGTAGTTAAAATAAGATCTGTAGTTCGTAAATTCATATAACTTAATAGTGAATGTTTTATGTGTCACATTTATTAGTGAACTACGTATAATCAAGCATTATTAGATTCATCACATTCATCATATCATCAGAGAAATACATAGTTATCTTTTATTGATAAACCAAAATCGAGTTTAATCAAATTACTATTACTATAGCTGTGTATTTAAAATATAAAACTAATTATTGATTTTAAAATATGGCAAAAATCATAAAAGAGTAAATGTTAGATCACATGATGATGTTCATTGTACAAGTAATGTTAGTAGTTAACACTTTTTTTGTCATTTCAGAGTGAAATGTGCACTTATTACATTCTCTTAATCCACATTTAACGTACTGAAAAGGGCTTTTGATTATAAGAGAATGATAAAACAAAATAGCTATCCTCAGAAGATAAATACCCAACTTCTGAATTAATTCGAATCTAAAGAACACGATGCTGTTTGTGTAGAATACAGTAGTCAAATACAAAACACGTGCGGAATGTTAGGATGTTCAAGCATGTGATTGCAGGAGTATAGTAAATCTCTAAGAAGCGCTTGCCAAAGTGATTGGACAAGAGAACTCATAAAGAGCTGTATTCAGAGGACTATAAAGATCCTTCAGCAGAATTACTTCTGAATAAAATGGCAATCAAAAGAAGACTCCTTTACTCTTCTATAATCACTCTAATGGTATATAGTAATATAGTAATAGCAACATTTATTTGATTGCATTTCTTTTTAAGTTTTATAGTTGTTAATTTTAAGTTAAACTGTATATATATATATATATATATTGCATTCAAAGATACCAAAATCAGCGGGAAGCAAAGAAAATATAAGCCTATACTATAAGAATATATCTAAAACTACTGAGGTACGGAAAACGATCTGGCGGGTCTCAAAATTTCATTTCTCTGCAACGAAGCTTATGTATTATTCAAAACGAATACAGATGTATTCAACGACACCAAAGTTAGAGTGGAGCAAAAAATAAAAAATAACGGCCTCCAGTATATGTGATTATACTATACACATATATCCAAAAAGATTGAGGCACAGAAAACACTCTGGCGATTCCTAAAATTTCTTTGCTTTGCTACAAAACTTATATATTATTATTAAAGAAGAAAACCCTTGTCGGCAATGAGAAAGAAAATATCAGAGCCGCCAGAGCGTTTTCCGTACCTCAGTCGTTTTCGACATATGCATATAGTGTAACTGCATATATCTATGTATATTATAGGCTTTTACCTTCTTCGCTCCATACTGATTGTGGTTTCGTTGGATTTGTATGGTTTTCCTTTTCAAGAATGTATAAGTTTTGTTGCTGAGCAAAGAAATTATCAAAGTCGCTAGAGCATTTTCCACGCCTCAGTCGTTTTGGACATATGCATGTGTTATACTTCTCTTATTTTGTTTACTCCACACTGTTGTGATGTAGTTCAATTTACCTGATTTGCTTCTTTGGTAATATGTAAGTTATATTAAGAAATTCTCAGAGCCGCCAAAGTGTTTTACATAATTCAGTCGTTTTCGATATATGCATATTGTATAATAAGCGTCAAATTACTATTCCACAAAATACTTATCCATTCATGCTTCATTATATTACTTATATAGTACAAAATTAGTGAACTGGGAAATGTTACTTATAACGATAATACCCATATGTGAAAAATGAGATTGTGTTATTTAAGTTAATACTTAAAGAACAAGCCTATTTAATGGTGTTTTTTAAAGCTATTATTTTCCTATACTGGCAATATATTTCCGATAGTCCTGTTCTGTGCTGCCTTCTATATGCACAATTATTTTCTCATACCACAAGCTCTAAACTCTGACGTACCCCACGATCAACGTGGTTCACTGTGTGACACACAGTGATGATTCATGTGACTCCCTCTATTCGATTCCACCAAACCATCACTTTGAGATTAGGTAGAAAAGAAAGCATCAGTTTTTGTGGGGAAGAAGGAAGGGTAGTGCGAGAAGGAGGTAAGTACCTGTCGGAAATTTACTTTCAGTATAAGAAAATGATAACTTCTGATATGGAACCTTACCTCCTTTCACATGTATAGGCAGAGAGACCGGTGGGAGGGGTGGAAAGTGGTATCCTTTGAAAGTGTCCAAAGAATACCCATGAAGTGTGATACCCATTGGGAAAGGAACACATGTGGGAAATTGCACCACTTCTGTATCAGGTATAATCTTCACCCAGTGAGGAAATAGGTGTCGTCTAAATGGGCAGAAAGTAGGAGGAGCACAACTAAAAGTGCGAGAAAAGCCGAGTGGGTTCGAATCTGAACCACAATATACCGGAATCTCAATCCCAGTGAAGAAAGACTGTAGAATAACCATCTACAGAAAGGAATGTGGGGAAAGCTAAAGTGGATGTGCCTCAAGATGTAGAGTGTCAATGGCACGACAGACCATACGTGGCCAGTCAACCCAGTCCAAAACTAAATGGTAGTGGGAATACGTCGTCTGACCTATAGTAGGAGGATCCACACTGTACCTTCACTTCAAGTTGAGTAAAGTGAAATTATTAGCCACATTATAGTGGCTCATAGAATGGTTCTGAGGTTTGTTTGTTTTTCTAAAGTACAAACTTTTAGTACATAGCTCTGTCATCTCTTGGATGATTTGAGATTTAATTACAGTTTTGGACTCAAGAGGTCAAACCCTTGCGATTGATGTATCCTACTTCACCCGAGACATAATAGATTAATTTACTCTAATCCTGCCAAAAATTATTTCAGTTTGAGGGTAGGCTGGTATAGATCCTGATGAGTAATAAAATCGAATTAGTATAAGCGTGCCTCATGCTTGGTATTACTGGTGCACAAAAATATAGCTAATAAAAATGAAAATATAGGTCTCATAGATAAATTTATGCTAATCCTGCAGTTTCGTGGCTATTGAGGATTCCCTCTTGTACACTTTTCAAAGTGATCTACAAAATGGGGCATATGTGCGCAAATCCACAACCAACCATATGTCCACAAGCCTGACATCTGAATCACGGTATGAAGGGATATGCCAATGTGGCAGGTCACATCAAATTAAACTCAATCATACATTGACCCTACTGTGCAACATCAGCCTCAAGTAATGAAAATTCTACAGTTAGGATCACATGGAGTTGGAGATAATGAGACAAAAATGACAAAATTGAGTTAGGATGAAGAAGCACAACCTGAACATGTGTGAGGATTTATGTTTATTGGTCCAAATCCAAAACCACTCACTATGAACGAATATCCAGGTGATGGTAGAATAGGAATTCCACTTTGATAGGTGAACTACAATGTGACAGATTTACTCCAAAGCAACATCATCTTCTGGATAGGATCCCACAAAAGCTTTGAGCTCCAGGTCCCACTGTACAGAAGTGGATTGCTTCTGTAAAAGATATACAATCTCACACTCTGGATAGAACTTCACAGAAGCTAGGTGCAGCATCAATCTCCAGAACCCACTACACAGAGGTGAAAATGCATGATTGAAGAATTGAATGCCATCTACACCACCACTCTCTACTGAACGGAAGTGATCACATTCAGGACGACTCCTCATGGTCCACCATTCCAGTGGCTCTGAACTGGAAAGTGGCAAGTACTCTCATACTCTACTAGAGGAACAAGGAGGACAAAATGTGGTGGAGGATCCAGAGGAACACCGACACCAGACACAATACAATGAGTTACCACAAAAAACCCTATTTTCAAAAGCAGACTGCCCCTAATTTATCAAATATAAGAGATGGCAGGGATGGGCAGTTATCCCTTTTGCTTTACCCATGTATGTCAATTAGTTAGTACAGTCCAGAACAGGCATATTTATGAAGCAAATTTATCGTGAGGTAAAACCTACTAGGAATCCTGTGGAATACCCCATCTCGACAGTGTGTGTTATTAGCCATGGGGTTACATCTTGGCTGTACAGTGCAGATTTGAGAAATAAATAGCATACTTGGATAGGCAACACTCGCCAAAGGGTGGGCTCCTAAACCTATCTGGGACATGCCACTGGATTGGAAAACATTATAGAGAAACGATTACTTACTCAGTCACAGATGCACCAAAATTTGAAGGAGGGTGGCAGAAAGCAGGTAATACCCTGACGAGGAAGAAACAGCCACCCAATGAAGATAGTGGGAGATGAAGTTATGTGGTGTAGTCTACATGCTCAACTGAAGAATTTCTTCCAACAGACGATGGAGGTAAGACACCAGGGAAAAAGTAAGGTACCTAATCTGATGCAATAACACCTGGAAAAGATTTCGGGAAGAAGGAGGTATATGCCAGTCGAATCAGGTGCTGAACCCAACTTGTAAGGGTAGAAGAAAAAAAGTCACATACAGAGGATTGTTGCCAAGGAATGACAAGGTGGGAATGGAAACCACAGAAGGGCGCTGTGTGGGCAATGTAACAAGGAAGAGCATGTACAGAACAAAAGTCTATTCGGATCAGACCAGGAATAAAGGTGGGAACTGGATGGAAGTGAAATCAGCAAGAAGAGAGAACTTACCTCGCAAGCCACCATAGTTTTAGGTAGAAAAGATTGATCCAGATAAAGGAGAACATATATGGAATATAATATAGTATGTGAAATGTCGAAGGCAAAGATATCAGACCGATGATGCCCACAGACTAAAAGGAGTAGGAAATAAGTTTTAAGGGATAAATGAAACAAGGAACATAAGGACAAAAAATTCCAATGGAGGGAGTGTAAGACACTGAAGAATAAAATTGACATTCCCATCCAGAAGAATTGTCCAACAAGGAGATTTACATATCTGGAAGGAACACAATAAAAGGAAGATGGTAGTAGAGGTAAACAACAAACAGTACCAGGAAAAATGGAAAGTGTTAGATAGGGGAGCTCGATAACCAGATATAGACGAGAGAGAGAGAAGGGAAAAACCCCGACTTAAAGAACAATTGTGGAAGACATTCCATTTATGTTTATAAACCTCAACAGAAGAAGATCAAACGGTCCGAGCTATAAGGGAGGCAGTACACCTAAATAATTTGGAACACCTTCCCTGGTACTGATCAATGTCAAGTGTGAAGTCGGAGGTGTGAATAGTGGGATGAAGGACCTGTGGCTGAGGTTGACAGAATAAGGATAAAGTGAGAAGAAGAGACACAGGGGTGTACTTTGGAGCTGAATGAGATGAGGAAACCAAGGTTACACTGGCCAGTAAGGAGTAATCAGAAGGACCTGACACAAAGTGGCATGGAAGACTGCAAACGCCCTGGGAAGGAGTTGGATGGGAGGGTAAACATATAGGTACCAGTTGGTCCAGTCCTGACTGAAAACATCCACAGCCATGGCCTGAGTATGAGGAACCAGAGACCACATAATAGGTAACTTCGTGTACAAGGAAAGTGGCGAAAGCATCCATATGAAAAGTACCCCACTGATTACATAGCCACCTGAAAGTCTGAGGGTCAAGAGACCACTCTGTCAGATACACCTTGTCAGGTCTGGAAAGTCAATCTGCCATGAAGTTGAAAGCACCCGAAACATGACATGCAAGGAGATGAATCTGCAGCTTGTGAGCCCAATAAAAAAAAGTTCTAATGTTCGACTACAAAGTAAATGGGAACAGATTTCCCCTTGGTCCACAGTTGGGGCGTTGGTCAATCAGCAGGAGATTTCCAAACAATGGTCGCCAATAGAACAAACAGTCTTACCATATCAACATCTTGGAGCTTCTGGCAGTATGATGTGCATTGGATCATTTTCTTCCTACTATACGGAATTAACTCATCATGATCCATTCAGATAATTCTATGGTTATGGCTTATATCAATCAGAGAAGCATCTGTGGACAGATGCACATCTGGACGAGATGGAGGAAGCAATACTCCCACTGTCGTGTTTTACTTGTTCAAACACCAATGCAGATCATCTATAAGGGAAGGAGGAAGGGTAATTGGAGAGTCCAGTGGATCCTGAGCACGATTCCACTGGTCGTGCAGAATCCACTGAAGAGAATGCATATGTGCCTGACCCAAAAGGATATGAGCTTCCATGGAAGCTCAAGTCCCCAATAGAACCTCATGTGCAGAAAGAGAGGAAACAGTAAGAGCATAGAGAGCTGAAAGCCCCATCGAATGGAGATGACGTGGAGAAGGTTGGGTCCAAACTGAGGTGGGTGTTGAAAAATACGCCCAAGTGGATAAGATATTGGGTAGGCACAAGGAAAGACTTCTCCATCTTGAAAATTCAACCAACATAACCTGCTTTTGTCACTAACAGATGTGCGTGTTGAGAAGACTCCACTACAGAATGAACTAACAGGAGCCAGTCGTTTATATAGTAGTGTAAAAACAGCCCTCGAGTACACAGAAGTTGGGCAAAGGCTTTCAAGCAAGCCCGAAAGGCAAGGCACAAAACTGATACACAACCCTGCAGTGGACAAACCAAAGATAGCATCTGGACTGATGACAAATAGGAATATGGAGATAAGAATTTGAGATATCTACCTTGGTCATCCACAGTCCTGGAGTAAAAGCCCACCTAAGGGTGAGAAAGTGGGGAAGATCCAAAATTGGTTGAGATGGGACAGATTAATCACAGGATGCCAGTCCCCAGTTTTCTTGGGGACAACAAAAAGCCTAGAGTTTTTATCCTGGAGAAGGCTTACATGCTTGATAGCTCACTGTGATAGAAGATCCTGCCAGCCTCTGATAGTGGGACCCGAAGTAACTAGAATAATATCGATACAGGAGACAATGGGGTGGATAAAGGAAATGGATGAAAAGTTTTTATGACAAAACCTGGATCTTCCAAAGAACAGTTGTGAATTCCCACAACAGAGAATCAGAACTGCTGGCAATAATGAATCCAACATAGAGGACGGTAGGATGCAGGATGAAAAATGGTTATGGGAGAGGGTACGAGTTCAGAATGAGACAAACAAGCAACCAAAGACGAAAGGGTCGAATGTTGTCTCACAGAATCCACACGTGATCCCAAAAACTCAGAAATATCTTCAAAAACAGACCAATGGAGAAAAGAAGCCATCTGTAAGTCACAAAGATACGTTTAAGGCAGGAAAACCTGTGACAAGAGAGCGTCCCTCCCAATAAGATCCCAACAGCAAAAAAAACCCATGTGAAGAAATAGGGTTGAGGATGACAATCACGCCAAAATGGAGCTAATGAGGGAAATGTTTTCCCCCGAAAACCCCTCAGGGATTTGGGAGAGTGCCTCAGAAAGGAGGTATATGGTGGGCAAATACCGTAGGAGAGCTGTAAGGGTAAGACATAGGTGGGAAAATTGGGCATGGGAGAAAGGAATATGATTGTCAGGGTCAGCCCCAAACTGGCAAAAGTGACTCCAACTGTTGGAAGTCGAGAAATGGTTGATCAGACTAATGATAAGCCAAAGCATAATGATCAGAAGCCCAAGGAGAGCGAGGCATGCTAGAACCAGCCCTCAATTGAGAAAGAAATGCTCAGCATGAACCCTGATGTCAGGAGAAGGAGAGAAAACAAGGTATGCTGAGGACAGATGCCATGTAACAAGGAAGAAACAGGATTATGGGAGTATTTGAATAACATATTAAAATCATTATGGTCTTATTACCCTGACAATAAATGGAATTTAGGGTTTTAATAGTGATAGACTGAAACGCTAATTGTTTTTTAAAGACCTGATGTTTGTACAAAGCCCACCTAGCCAAACTCATCTAGCCCACCTAGAAAAGGGGTCATATTTTAGGAGTTCAATCAACTGGCTGTACAGAAAAAAAAAAGGTCTCAAATGAAAGATGAACATCCCAAGGGCATATTTAGCCCTATTGTAGTTACGTTTTCTTGTGCAGTCTATGAAATATTCACATTTGAATGATAGCCCTGTCTAACATATTATGGTTACTTCGAAAAATCACATCATTTGACACAACTACATCACATGTCTCGTTATATATAGTTGGTACCAAAATGTGCAGAATATAAGGGCGAATAAGACTATATCATATTGTGTTAAATGAG
Organism: Limulus polyphemus; assembly: GCF_000517525.1. Taxonomy (NCBI): domain Eukaryota; kingdom Metazoa; phylum Arthropoda; class Merostomata; order Xiphosura; family Limulidae; genus Limulus; species Limulus polyphemus. The sequence continues at coordinate 89,523 of NW_013667545.1, forward strand.
TATAAATATCAATTCAATCGTTGACCATGATACATAAAAAAATACATGGGCGTCGAGTCTACTGTCATTCATGGTGCAAAGAACAGTGATGGAATTGTTTTTCTGACAAGAAATGAATCGTCGCTGCTTCATTGGACCACCACACGTCAAAGTCTGGTGAATATTCAGTTGCCAAACATTTGAGAAGTGGGAACAGCCCAAAAGAAGATTCAGGACATTAACAAACACATCCAGCAGTTTTAAAGCGTGATGAGCAGAATGTGCAGCAGATAATTCAACATGTAAATGACAATATGACACATCCATTCAAGTTTGCCCAACATCCAGACAAACAGCTAGTAAACATTGCTAGTGGTACCATCACAACTAATGGGATCCAGAAGTCTCTGTTGTCTGCCTTTGAACTCGGAACAAAGCAGATGGAAGACTATATCAATGAGTCACTTTCCACAGATGGGCAACAAAGCTTGTACCAGCCGATCCCTATATCCATAGGAAAACCTTCTCAATTGCTAAAAAAATTACAGCAATCAAGATTATGGGGCAGAAAACATAAGTCATAATCAATCCAGAGATGGTATTTCGTGGTGCATTGTTTTTAACATAAATACGCCCTAATCTGAATTTGAAGCATGTGTTGAGCTATTCCATCACGTTCGTTCCAACACCTCTCTTCCATGAAGATGGAGCACCAGGAAAAAACACCAAAGCAGAACTGGGACATATACTCAAGAGTATAGTCGAACGATAGAATGGCAGTACTGTCCAAGATAACACACAATGCAATATGTATATCAGAGATATCATAGCTGAATTCCATATTCTTGGAGGAAATGGTGGCACGTTTGTAAACCTGGAACAGGACAACCTGAATCAGTTACTTCGCTGTGTAAGCATATACAACACAGTCATTGATGTCTTTGATCAATATAATGATATTAAGTCCGTGAAGACGGAGCAAAGGACAAGATGTCTTGCTGCTGCTGGTGAGGTCCAAAAATTCTAAGTGGTTGCTAGACGTCTAGTGCCTCAGTGGTCGAAGTTCATAGCTGTATCATAAAACAAAATCCGTCTCAAAGACTCCGTCTCTGCAATCACCTCACGCAGAATGCACCTGGAACTCAAGAGCTATCACACAATTTAGAGAAACGACTCTACATGGCTGGAGGCTTCTCAGATGGTAAGCTCACTGCCTGCACTTCGTCTGCAAGCATGGAATATGATAGTCAGCTGCCATCAACACAGGAGGAGACTGATAGTAGGATCTTTCTGCATGTGAAGCAAGCATAATGAGCAATTCAGAAGAAAGCATATGCGTGGCTCCATTACAATCAAAGCAGCGAACACTGGTGTGCTTATCTTAACTGTTAATTACTTTCCACAGCTCCAGAATGCTGAAAAGCTCTGAGTAGAGAAAAACCTCAGCTGGATGCAAAATTTTCCCGGTGCATGATACATGCCAAATCTACTTCCAGAGATGTGCGCAAGTCTTCCAGAATTTCATTCAGTGACTGGCTGTGACAGTGTATCAGTTTCTATGGCTATAGAAAGGAGAAATAATGGAAAGCTCTAAAATCTATGCAAGCTAACAACAATCGTCGGATTCTTGAAACATTAGCAACTGATGACATCCAGACTGCTGTTATGGTTTCAAGGCAGTTAGTCAGCATTATGTGTGGTTCTCAAAGGTAACGAAGTGTCTCATGATGATAACAATCATAGCGACAATGATGGAGACCATTGAACAGCAAATCAAGTTACTACTTGTAAAATGCATATTCATCAAATATCAATTAATGCATACTAGCATAAATAATTATTAATTCATATACTTTCCTGTTTTTGGTTTTGGTGTAAATTGTATTAGAGAATTTGTGTCGAACATTTGTTATACATATTGCAAGTATATTGATTAAAGTTGTCGGGTGATAAAGGCATACTGCTTACGAATAAACTAGTACAAAGTTATTTCAGGTTAGGTTTATGTTTGTGGTAGGGAGAAATAAGGACTGAACATGTTAATGCTAAAATTGTCAATATATAGTGGGAGTACTTGCTGTCAATGGCCACTGTGTGACGTACCAATTCTGGAATGGAAGAAACTTTAGTATATTATTGATACATTACAGTCTATGATTGTTTGAAATGTAAAAATAATGAAACAAATTTGATTTATTCTCATTATCCTTCTTATGATGTACATTTTGGTACCAAATATGTATAGATAACACAATTTCTGACACAGCTAGTTCAGATCATGCGATTTTCCAAAGCAATCATATTTTTTTATGTGGGTATCATTGAAATGTGAATATTTCATAGATCGCACAAAAAGTAACTACAACAGGGCTGAATATGCCCTCTGGATGTTCATATTTTATTAAAGACATGTTGTTGCTTTGTTTACAGCTGGTTGATTAAGTCGAAAAGTTTTCATCATATGCACTCGCTTAAAATATTACGTTGAAATAGAAGAAGAATTTGGAAGAATAAAAGTAAAAGGAAACTTATATATTGATTAAAGCTTATATCATTGGAAGATAATAACATAGTTTTTTTGTTTGAGTGTTTTAGCTCAAAGACACACTTAAAACTTATCGCTTACCCATAGGGGAACAGTGAAATACATGTAGTAACCAAGTGTTATTAATTAATGGGGCTTTACATTGTAAGTCTGCAGATATACTGCTGTGCCACTGGGGGATAATAGTAATGAGAACAAAAATTACTAGAGGGATAAAATAGTATATATATATACAACATGTAACTATGTGAGGTTTGTATGAAGAAAAATGAACTATGGAATCATGTGCTGTTTGTTTGTTTGTTTGTTTTTTTACAGCAACCTACACTAAAATAAATTTATACAGAAAACTAACAAACGGTATAACCAAAATTTTCATTAAGAACTACAGAAAAATGTTCATCTGAAGTAATATAAATTGTAATCCTGGATTCTTTAAAATCATATATTACTAAAAAAATTATTCGTTATAATAACGCTAACAGGTACCAATCATTTCACCTCTGTATGCATGAGTAAACATTCTTTTTTTCTGTTTTCAGTTTGAAGCCTGCTTTTTGTATGGACTAGAATATCATGTTCTCAAGCACGTACTTGGAATTGCAACCAAACACCAAAATACTATCAATGTTGTACATACATCTCTACCATTGCAGTCCCTTGAATCAAAACTCATTCAATTACTTTAAAGTAGCTGGAGCACTATATAGACTGAATGGCATGGTACGAAATTCACACAAGTTATATCTTGTGCTAAACGTAGTTTTAGCTCTATTTTCATCATCCAGATCTACTTGCTAGTATCTATATGCCAGATCCAGCTTGTTGAACCAACAGGACCCTTCTTATGAATCCAGATATTGATCTATTCGTGGTAAATGGAAGGTACCAATGCAAATTACTACATTCACCTACCTAAAATCAATACAGAACCTTGGCATACCTTCCTTCATCCCAATAAGAATCGCTATTAAAGATAACTGAACTCAGTCCTGTAGCATTTGTGTACTTCAGTGGCTACAATATCCATAGTGGTCCAAGAAAGCTGGCATGGTGGTTAATTTACTGGAAGTGCATTGACTATGTCTATATGGTGTTTAGTCACTATTGTTCGACCGAGTTGGTCAAATGGTCCAACAACTAAATTAGCATATTCACCCAAAAATTCACGGAGATGCTTTGGCTGCATTGGATCAAGATTGTTAGCATAATCATCAATATATGACCTCAGGTGAGTTAGTAGCCTTATATTTGATTTCGTCTGCAATGTGACTGACACAACCCACCACTAGTATCAATACACATTGTTGGATATTGCTTTCATAAGTGTGAGGATATCCCTACTCCAAAGAGTTGTTGTATAAGCTAAATGGGTAATCCTCCAATAAGCTCGTTGACAAGTAAATTCTTCCAATCTTCAAAGTCCATAGCTGGATATGCCTTCCACTACAACTGGCCAATGTTTTGTTCACCATTCTAGTGTCCAGCATATATGTTTGCCCAAATTTACAAAGCAACACTGACACTTTATTCTTTGTCAGACAAATGATTGTCTGGGCAAATCCTGCCTGCTTTCTGGACAGAAAACAGATTATTTCATGTGAAGCTTCTATTAATGTGTTGCATGGTACAGGTGCATTAGACTTGGAACATCACTTGTACACTGAGATGTATTATTATTCTCTGTACTACATAAACTTGTGCAATCCATTGTACCTGGGATGAATCTGATCAGCATTGTATGATTTTGCCATAAAGCATTAGCTTATGGAGATATGCAGTATATCCATCTCAAGGATGCTGATTTCAGATCTGAGATTGAAACTGATTACCATTGTTCTGTGGGCAGCACCTCTTACACTGAACCAAAGACCTACCTAACCTATAAATTCTAGTTTATTGCAATTTTCCAAAACGAATTAGGCATTCACTGACCATGTTGGTGGTCTCACTTGAAGGGTTTTTCAGATTGCGAGGCCCACTAGAGTCTTTACCACTCCTGTGTCTACCAGGAACTCAACTTCTTGCCCTTGTACCCTTATTGATACATATCAAGCTCCACCCAGCTTTCATACAGCTAGGATGGCCACTAAAATATTTAGTACAAGAAGTTCACTGTACTCCCCAAGCTGTTAGCCAAGTCTGATTTGGGATCTTTCCATTTTCCAGAACCCTTGTAGCCTTACTGGCACATATCAAGATCCTCCCAGCTTTGGTGTCGTTAAGCTGACTACTAAACTTTTTGATACAAGCAATTTGCTGTGATTCCCAAGTCAGTACCCAAGCCTGATTTGGATTCCCTCTAGTTTCCACAGAATTTGTCACAGCATCCACAGCTTGTTGCTTGGAAGT
>NW_013667545.1:95401-116011 GCF_000517525.1 Limulus polyphemus
TAGTACCTAAATAAATTGTTTTAATTGTGTACCTAGTTTAACGTTGAATATTATTTATGATTTTGATATCTCAGCTGTTTTTGGTGCTTTGCAAAATATTGGCAGTTCCTCCACCAGCGCTCCATTAGTTTACAAATGAGGCAGAAAATTCTCCCTTCCCATACTGGATGATGTCCTGGTGAATACATCAGCTGTGACCAAAGTTCTTATGGTGGCATGCACCCTTCCTGTGACACATACCTCAGAGAAAGGTTTTGATAGGGCATATACCTTGTGAGTGGACGTGCATAGCCCTTCCTACTCAGCGTAAGCCACTGTGTGGCTGCAGTGCAGTGTTAAAATGTTGAGCAGTAGATTTTAACCGTTCAGTTGGTCTAACTCAATACATTTGAGGTACTTGAATAGCAACATTCATTGGCCAAATTGCTACTATAGCTGCTATTGAAGGCTTCTTCCTCTCCAACTGCCAGCTTGAAACGACTACTTCAGAGCATGTCATATTGAGCATTACTTTCGTAAGTTCTGTTGCATAAGCTAATTATGGAGTCCCTCAATAGGCCTAATGAAAAAGTAGATCCTTCGAATTTTCGAAGGCCAGTGCTGGGTATAACTTCAAGTGCAATTGGCTAAGATCATTCACATAGGTAGACAATTCCTTGGTTCTCACCCTTTTTCTGAGTCTCAGACTTGGCCAAAAATTGTCCAAATATACACTGGGTCAAATTGGCTATTTAGTTCATATACATTTGTCTCCCAGCTATCTTGTTGCTCTTCTTCCTGGTGTTCTACAACATCAGGGTTAAACTGCCTAAGCCCGGGATCAGTCATGGCACAGCATGTTCCCAAATAAATCCATTCCGGGCAAAGACCTACTTGAAACACTTTAAGAACCAGTCCAGATCCTCGTTCTGTGACCCTTTCAACATCAGAGGCAGGAACTGTCTGGCCTCATTCACAGAGCTCATGTACAGCTAGACAAAGCCTCTCCATCATGAGATCTCAACTCTTTCAAGGTGGAGATCCTTTTGATTTCAACAGTTCGAGAGAGAATCTGCTAACAAGACTTCTGATATGCAGATTGGCAGTCAATACCTGGCCCAAAGCCACAGAGCGACAATCCACACTAGGTGGCTCTGACTGGCAGAGATTATCCACTAGCATCCTGACCAATATCAGGGACCTTTTCATCATGAGAAAAAGTCTTATGTCCAGAAGAACATCTCTCCTGCAGACATCTCTCTCTCAACCTAACTCTCCCTGTTGGTCATGGGTAATTCTATGATCAGAATAAGTCATTCACATAATAAAAACATCCATTTAGCTTTGATAAACTCAAGTGGTTAAGCAAGGGCTAGAACACATATGATCAAAATAATCCTATTGTCACGGCTCCAACATATATACTTCTTACCCACTTGTGGTATTTTCAGATTAACTGCTTTCCCTAGAAGTATCAGACAATTGGACTCATCAGTAACAGCCGATTATATCAAGAAATAAGGGAAGTAAGTAGTCTGTGTTTAATACCTTGTTTGAATTTCCTGAGAATGTATGAAATAATCCTTTCAACATGGATGCTATATGCTACTGCAATATCTATTTAGTTAAAATAAACATTATCTACTATATAGAACAAAGAATCAAGGCAACTAAAACAAGGTAGCCCCAGTGACTTTCTGGACTGTAGAGTTATGTTAAAACTGTATAGAAACTATATTGTTACGACAGTGGAAGTCACGTGACGCTGGTAACACGTAATGCGTTCTAGAAAGATTGGGGAACATCACGAATAATCCAGTATGTTCTAGGCGCCCTCTATTCCTGTATATAAGTGCGCCAGATAACGTGAGACAAATTATTCGGAATTAGAATTGCAGACAGGCAGAGACAGAGACAGACAGTCAAGCACGGTAGTGAAGTGCGTGAATCGTTGTGAATTCTAGCGTGTGTTTAAGTGTATTGCAAAGTTGTATTGAGAGGGAATAAACTAGTTTTATTTAAGAAAGGACTTGTATCGCTGAAGTTTCTCGGAAATAACTTCTATGGAAAATTAATAAATGAACACAGATGTAACAATATAAAGGGATTTTTTTCAAATTTCCATTTAACTAAAAACAGGTAGAAACCATATGATCTGACTGCATATCACAATGGCTCGAACCGTCAGACCTGCAGCCCAGCATTCTAACAAATAGACATGCACAACCTAAAATTATTAGGTAATCTTGATGAACGTATTGTTACATCTCTGGTCGTTAGTTAATTTTCCGTAAAAATTCTTTCCGAAGAAACTTTAGCGACACAAGTCCTTTCTTAAATAAAACTGGTTTATTCTTCCTGAATACAACTTTGCAATACACTTAATTTCCACATTCGTGCTATAACAAACGCTATAATTCACAACGAACATCTCACGTGCTCGACTCAACTGTCAATCATCATTGTTGCCGTCACTTATTGGCGGTTTATATATACAAGACTACCGCATATCTAGTAGCCTTTCGAGACTTCAGGAACGGACGTGAACGTTCGAGAATATGACGTGTTACTAGGGCCACGTGACCCCCGCTGTCGTAACAGTATTTAAAATATAGGATGATAGGGTTGAAAAGGGAGCCTTAAATAATAAGGGTAATAAAGTTAAACTTTGTAATCCCTTGTCTATATTTGCTTTTAGGCAAATCTCCTTCTCTGGCAAATGACAGTGCTATAAATTTGTGAAACTATTAACCTGATAATTCGTAATGTGGTGTTGAATTTACCTCTAAATTATTGTTGTAACGGGATGTGTAAATGTTTGCTAAAGACTGACATTTATTCTGGATGGATCTTGGCTAGCTGTGCAAGAGTGACGAGATAACCTTAATGACTTGTTTGTTTAGTTCTAGAAGAAAGCCACTTGGGCTATCTGCTGTGTGTACCGCGGAAAATCGAACCCCGGATTTTAGCGTTGTAAGTTCGTAATCTTACCGCTGACCCACCGGGGGTCAATCTTGATGGAGTAAATTGATATTTAAAATAAATGATTTTATTCTGATAATATTGTACATTTTAAAAAGTTATAACTACCACAACATGGGTAATTTATCTGTTCTTAAAGTTGTTCAAAACTTGTTTCTGTTTTTTACAATTGTGTTAGTATATATTTTTTAATTTTATTTAATAATTGAAATGATTTACGAATATTTAAAAATGTGAGTTATGAGAGACATCTGGAAGGCTCAGGTCATAGAACGTGCGTGATGAAACATGTAAATTGTAAGCAAATATATAGTCGTAGAGAAAATTAATATATTTTGAGTGTGGTTTGTATTATGTAACAAATTATTATTATTGTATTAAATAAACAGAATATAAAAGAAAAAGTAGATAGGAAGTAGTAAAAGTTTCGGCGACTATTTAGTTTTCATTTAAAAACAGACTACGCACTACTTCAGATTTTGGTATTTTGTAAACAATATTGATTTACGTTACAATTGTCGATGTTAAACTAAAATAGGAGTAAAAAGAAAATACATTGATATTGTGCGGATTAGATTACTTATATTAAAATGTCAAAAGTAATTATAAAATAACAGCTAATTAATGACTGACGTTAGTTGCACACAAACAGAAATAGTGAAATACGGTACTTGGACTATATAATATTCCTGGTAATTCCTACGATTACTAAAAGCACCAAGCTGAATAATTTTATGTTCATTATAAATTTTAACTACAGGTAGTTTTATAACGCAACTACAAAAATACCCAAACTTACTATTGTTAGTGTTAACTTATATTTTAAAACATGATTTAGCAAGAAGAAAGAAAGTCAAGCCCTTTAATTTTTAAAGTTTAAGTTCATCTTGCTACCCAACTAAACAAGCAATCAAAGCATCAAACCATATTCAAGTATTTAAATAACAAGCATTTAATTTAAAAGTAACAATAACAGTACATATTACAGATAAGCCATTCTCCAACCTTGCAAATTTAATAAATAATGAGATAATTCTACCAAAGAACATGTTTGGATTTGGGTTTCCTAAGGCCTAAGTGAATCACCTTCCTATTGAAAATTATATCTCTCATTTTCATTCTACCCCTCAAACAGTCCACATAGTCTATTAGTGGATTGTGCAGTTCACTAATAGACTATGTGGACTGTTTGAGGGGTAGAATGAAATGGATAGAAAAGTAATTTTGAATAGGAGGGTGATAAACTTAAGCTTTAGAAACCCAAGTATAGGCAAGTTATTAAGTCACCTTTCTTCCATTACTGTTGACAGGAAACTTTTATATCTTTATGCTATTCTTTTTAGCTTAGATTTCTTAAACCTTACCCATCTGTGCACTTTTTCATTACAAACTATGAGATGATAGTATTTATACAAAGTCATAGTAACCTAACTTGAAAATTTTGATAAACTGATACCTTAATATTGTTAGCCTTTTTCACCAAGTCTATACATGTGGGATAAAGTATGTTTGAGCCAGTAGCATCATGCTAACTAGCGATTTTTCAACCTTTCTTGGAAAAAGTTTTTCTTCTTTAGCAACAGAATCTACAAAAAAAATCATACCCATCTTAAGAAATTTTCTGCTGTTAGTAAAATGCATAGAAAAATTGTTGAACAATTCAGCCAAGTTTTTCACCACAATAATTCTCTTTTAATCAACTAAATAGGCCAGTACTACTTGACTGTCATTTTATGTCTATAACAAGCATTAAACTCCAAGTTGAGATTTTTATTACATTTTCTTACCTATAAAATACCTTTCTTGATTTCTTTTAATTTCAAAACCTCAGCAACTTCCACTGATATACTATCTATTGTTGTTGTTTTTTGCTTTATAAGTTGTTCCTTTTTATTTATTAGGAATTTGTTTCTTCTGTTCATCCACTTAGGAATGAGTTGTGTTAGCTATTTAGGTAATCTACATGTAGTGTATATATTTTCATTCTACCCCTCAAACAGTCCACATAGTCTATTAAGTCACCTTTCTTCCATTACTGTTGACAGGAAACTTTTATATCCTTATGCTATTCTTTTTAGCTTAGATTTCTTAAACCTTACCCATCTGTGCACTTTTTCATTACAAACTATGAGATGATAGTATTTATACAAAGTCATAGTAACCTAACTTGAAAATTTTGATAAACTGATACCTCTTTTTACTTGCATAGACTATACTTAAAATATTTTAGAGTAAGATCTGCATAATTCTTTTAAGATTCAGCAATTCTAGTGACATTTAATATGTTAACTACAACCAGAACCTTTAATTCTGAAACTTATAAAGGCTCTTTGTCAGTGGTCTAATTAACAAGGTTCCAAAATGTTCTAGCATCTACTAAACAATGTGTGATGAATTTTTAATAATTAGTTTGTAAGTTGAAAAATCAAGTAATCCTGTATAATAATATCTAAAATTATTTTCTCAAGTGGTATGAGTGGTAAAAAGCCAGCATCAACTAGCTTTGATCAGAAAGACAGAAAATCAGACACATCTAGGTCTGTTCCTTCAACCAAGAAGCGTTTACTTCAAACGAACATTAATGAATTCTTGTCAACAAACAAGAAAAAAAAGAATTGTGAGTAACTTGAATTTAAAAAATGCCATTTATAAACCTAATAATTGACAATTACCATTATTTTAGAAGATTGTATTAATAGTTGTTACTTAACCATGATGGCTTATAGGTTCGTGTATTGATTTTTACTTTTTCATGTGTAGTTCATATATATATATCACTAGAATGTTCTTGTTAAATTTTATTAGATGATTTTAGTATAATACAAGTTTCTAAACTCTGTTAATGCACACAAACTTTTATAACCAGATCATTTTATGTTCAACTCTGCACAGTTATTTAGGAGCATTATTTTTGCACAAACTTTTATAACAGATTATTTTATGTTCAACTCTGCACAGTTATTTAGGAGCATTGCTTTTACACAAACTTTTATAACCAGATCATTTTATGTTCAACTCTGCACAGTTATTTAGGAGCATTGTTTTGATAAAATGTTAGAGATAATTTTAGAAGGCATAAAGCACTTTGATATTAAAGAGTATACATGCACAGTACATGCATTTAAAGGCCCATTAACTTTTTTATTTCTATATTGCCATTACAAAAACTTGTAATTTTTGTTGTGGATAAACTACACTGTAAACTATTTTAAGGTCTTATGTGTAACCAAAAAAGTAACATTTAAAACACAATAGATCCATCAAAAATTTACTACCAAAAGGATATTGCAAGAAATAATTTCTAAATTAAGTCAAAATAAAAAGATAAGACAGAGCTCTAGATCAACAATGCCAAACAAAGAGTGGTCTATAAAGTAGTTTGCTTACTGGTCTCTTATTATGATAGCATTTAACTTTACATTTCATGGCTAGCAAGTTTCAGAAATGTTGAAATATACTTTTTAGTTATAATTAAAAGCAAGGAAAAAATTCTGAAATTGTGTAATGAGTTCAGAGTTATTACTTATTAGGATATTGATGCAATGATTATGGGAGACTTAATTTTTAGCCACTGATTGGGATTTTATGGAGTCAAATAGAGGGAGAATGGTTTCTTGGAGTGCCTAAGGATAGCTTTTTATACACAATGGTTAGAGATCCAACCAAAGGTTTAAAATTAGAATTAGACTCATGGCCCTTTTACTTCACTTGCCTAGATGAGGAAATAAATGATATAATTTACAAATTATCAGGGCTATGCTTAGAATAACAGATGAGCTGGTTAGAACTGTGGGATAGATAGTTTTCAGGATAAGGGTGAATCTTATGGTTTATAATTAGGTACCTGCTGTATTCTTTGATGTTGTATGAGCAGGTGCAGATCTTGGTGAGGGATCCAGGGAGTATGAGCCCCATCAATGTTTCCCAGAAGTTAATAACTGTATTATTTAATGTTGCATAAGCAGGTGCAGATTTAGGTGGCACAGACCCCTTCCATTTTTTACAGAAATTAATAATAGTTATTGTGTGCTGTATAGGCAGATATGGATCTCAATCCCATTTTTTCAGGAACTAATAAGTATTTTGTATTAGAAGACATAAATTTTGTGGAGGAGTCTAGGGGACTCCAAACCCTCTCCACCCATTTTTTTTTGGCAGAAATTAATAACTGTGCTTTTTAATATTGCATAAGGTGATGCAGATTTAGGGGATGTTCAATTTCCCCCATCATTTTCAACAATTAATTTAAAAAACAGCCAAAATCCTTATGCTACCATATAATATCAAAATGAAACAGATGTCAGTGATTTTATTTGATTGGGCTATTAATTACCATAAATGTTTTCTGAAATAAGCACAGCTGAGTCTACAGCAATACAGTTAAGGCTTCAGCCAATAACTCATTATTTCTACTTTAGGACAATATGGTTGAAATTGATTAATCCAATATACCTTGCTGTTATAGAGGAAGTCTGCATTTACATAAAGAATTGCTGAAAATGTGCTTAAACTATTACACAACTAACTTTTAAAAATTTAACTGGTATGATACCATCATTATAAAAAAATTACTTCAGCTAACGTTGAGAAAAACTTTGTTACTCATTAATACATTATTACATGAATAAACTTTAATTTTATACATATTAATTCCCTAAGTGTTTTAAGCTTTATAAGATAATACTATAACTGTTCAACATTTTATTTCATACAATAAATGAATATTATTCTAATTTTTATGTTGTTTGACTTTAAATCTTAGCTAGTTGAATAACATCAAAATAATACTAGGTTTTACCTTGGCTAAGTACTTGTTTGCCTAATAAAAAAAATCAGTAATGATTATTATTATTATTTTTTGGTTGGTTACAAAGTGTTTGAGTAACTGCGTAGTTAAAAATATAACACTTAAGGCCTCAAAATTGTCATAAATGTGCTTATAAGAAGGTAAAACAATATTGAATAATCTGGAATAACAAGTCTGGGAAGGTATAGAAAGTATTATTGCAACAGGTGACTGATAGGTAAATAAATCTTTTATTGTTTCTAAGAGCAAGTTAATTATAAACTGTTGTGCTTGAAGTCTGAAAACAGGGTTTCCTCTGGCTTTTCATATTTTTTGGCACTTGATAAAAGTTTTTGAGACACAAATTTTATACATTTAAAGTAAATTTTAGATGTTATTTCTAACTATATTTGAACAGTTTTATCTCAAACATTTATTAAAATTTCATATTTTCATTTCTGCACAGCTGCAAAGAGTTTTGCCTTTAAAAAACATCCCAATTATTGATTTTTCTACCCATCCCAAAGAATAACTTTATTTTTGCTAATAAATTATTACCCCTTGAGAATATATTATCCATTTCGTGATTTTCAAATGTTTGTCTGAGTTTTGGTACTAGCATTTGTTGAAACCTTATTACGGTGACATATCATATGGTTTGATCCTTAGACTTAATATACATGATTTCAGATAGTATATTTTAAGTCTATGGTTTTATCATTTATTAATGAAACAGATATTGAAGGCAACTATAGAAAGTTTAAATATGATTGGATAGAGCAAAAATTAGAATAACACACAATAGTTGAGTAAAAATATAGGTTTAAAAGGTTTTTTTTATAGTTTCAGTAAACATTCCTTATAGTTCAATTTATTTGTGAATAGTGAATGTACTTGTGTGTTAAATTATGTGTGTTTAAAAGGTACAGGAATTTTCTTCAATGAGAAGACATCAGATAAGGTAAGCTTATGCAGCTGAGAGAAGGATTTAATGGGTAACAAAGAAAACTTTATTAGAAGTTTAACACAGCAACAAATGTGCAATATTTGGAGAAGGTTTATCATTATGAGGTACAAGTAGTTTATGTAGACACAGGAATATATATATATATGTATATTCCCACAGTATGAAACAAAGAAATCACATGGCTGAAGATAGCTTAAGGTTTAATTAAAATATCTTTTTAATGTTTGGTTATTTGTTTAAAATTATAGTGTTTTTACTTTTTAATGGATATAGTATGGTTTTCATGACTTGCAATGTTTGTAAAGATGAGGTTTCTTTTGAATTATGCTCACCAAATAAGATAAAATTATCATCAAATCAGATAACTTTAGTCCAGTTTATTGTTCAATTAGTATGGTGGGTCAGTGCAAAATATTCTGATGATTCAAATCTGTACTGATTATTATTTTTATTTTTATCTTACTGAAACACCATACCTAAATAAATTGGCTAACTGGCTACTTAATTATTTCTGATTGTAAATATGATATGTTACAAATAAAAACACTATTACCCTTATTGGTAACAATAATCTCCATTCACATAATAGCTTTTCTCATTCAGTGCTGCCCTCTATATGCACACATTTTTTGCTCGTCATTAGCCTTGATACTCCCACCTACTACACGTGTTTAACGTGGTTCAGCTGCATTGTAGCATGCAAATAATCATGCGACAACCCTCCACCAATAGGTTTGCAAGACACTCTTCAGTCACAGCTGGCTCCCTCTATACCATAGAACCCAATCTCCAATTATCGATTTGACACAGAAGAGTGCAGATGTTTCAAAATTTCACTCTTGTTTCCTTAGTATTTTGCATTAATGGTTTAATTTGTTAAACAACTTTCTTAGTTGTTTCTAGTTTTTCTTAACAATTTTTATTTGATTCTATAGTGAAACTTAATACTGTAGGTTGATATTTCGTTATCCACTTTCAGTAGAATTTTAATTTCCAAATTTCAGTTCACAACAACTACTACTATTGTTCATACTGCAACTGCACTGCAACCTGCAGTTGGTTAGGCTTTGGGCTTCACGTTTTATGCTTCACATTTGTTGGGGTCCATTATGTGGCCTGCTGTATCTCCTGATCACAGATCAGATTTTCCTTTATCTGGGGAATGTTTACAGAAAGATGCCAATTTTGATAGCCGGTTTCCTCCTCCTTCCTTTGCTATGCAATCCCAAATTCCTACTGTGGAAGCTCCCAGACTGTTTTCAGCCTTCCTAGATATGGTATTCCCAGGTATGTTACCTTTTATCTATATCCTGTGTGTCTAATGATTCCTCTCCATCCCTCCTGAATTCTGCTCCTTCCTCGGATTAACTAATTTTTTTTCCTTCTCTTGAGGTCAGCGTACATGCAAAGCTGTGTGGGTGGGCTGGTTGGTCAAGTTGGAGAAATTTTCTCTTTGTCCTACCCAATACCTTATCCATTTTATTGTTTTTTCAACACCCATCTCAGTTGGGCCCAACATTTTATGGAACAAGGTGGTCAGAAAGCCCTGTCTATTCTCTTACTTGCAGCTTGTTAGGTTCTATTGCTTTTTCGAGATGTGGTCCTCCATGACCCCTCTCATACCCTTTCAATGGGTCCTTCATGATCAATGGATCCTTGTCTAGGATCCCTTTCCTCATCCTTTGTATACAGTTTCCATTGGTGGTTGAACAGAGCTCACATGTCAGCAGGGGTCCCGCATCCTCCTCCGTGGCAAGATTTACATCTGTTCATGGATGCATCGCTTCAGAACTGGGGTACTTGGGTGGATCACCAGGAAGTTTGGGTCGTTGGTCTGGTTATGATCCATTCCAAGAATCACCAAGGTGGCACTAGGTCTGGATCCCTAGGTTTATGCACTATGGATCTTCTTTTTTCATGCCACAAACATCACATTCATTTGATGGCATGTCAAGTGCCGGGTGCTTTCAATCTTGTAGCCAATCATCTTTCCTGACTGGATCTAGTTTATCCCACATAGTGGTCCCTGTGTCCTGCTGTTTTTCTGTGGCTCTGTCTGCATCTGGGTACACCCCATATCGATACCTTTGCCACCTCTTTCAATCACAAATTACCTCAATTTTTATCCCTGGTCTCTTTGTACCACTCCTTCTATCTTATCCAAATCTTGCATTTCTTCCCAAGACCTCTGCAGCTTGATAAGGTAAGCCCTCTTTTTCCCCTATCTGCCCATCCTCTATACCCTCATCCTGATCCGGATAGACTGCTCTGTTTTGTCTGTGCCACCGTTGTTCTGTTGCTTGCCTTTTTATCCCTTAGCAACCTTCCTCTTCCCATGATCTTTTCCCGTTACTCTAACCAGTTGGGTTCAACGTTTGATCCAATTCCTATTCCTCCATGTTTCCTTCCCAGCGTGATTTCTTTCATGTTTCTGTAGATAAAATCCATCACCTTACCTTTTCCCTTGCCTCTCATCTTTGTTGGCCATTGGAAGAAATTCTACAATTGGCCATGTGGACAACTCTGCACATGCTCATATCCCACCTCCTATACTACATAGCTGCTTCTTCCTCAAGGTATCACCTGCTACCTGTGGCTATTCTAAAGACTTCAGCATAGCTGTAACATGTGGAAAGCCCTCACTAATGCTTTCTTTTCTTTGAAGGACCCCTGCTTCAGCATCATTTTGGATCCTGCTCTGTGGCGAGTAGTTCCTAGTGAAGAGATACCTGGCTCAGATGTCGTGCGGTACCCCTCCTCAGATCATCTGATCTATTCCTCTCCTCTCATTTTGGTGGGGGGTAGATCTGGATGCTTCCAGGGGGTATGCCTGTGCTTTCCTCACTCTGGTCCCTGCTCCATTTCAATGTGGGATTCAAGCTAATTTTGTAAGCGGAGGGATAGTACCTTATTGAAAGTTATAATTTTCCTAAGTGTATTTCAGATATGTATTTCCTTCCGCTCACACTTTGCACCTATCCTCTCCACAATCTTTCGGTGCTCGTGTCTTGTGCCAAATTTCGAAGTGATAGTTTTGGTCATGGTGTGTAGAGGGAGTTGCATGCATAACGTGATAGTAGTGCTTTCCTATTGGTGGAGAGGTGATGCATGATGATTTGCATGAGAGACATGTTGGAACTTTGGATTCCAACAGAGGGAAGATGAAGGCTTGTGGCATGTGTTTCTGAAAATAGTTTGCATATAGAGGAGAGCACAAAAGGAGAAAAGTTAACCTTGTGAGCGGAGGGAAGTACCTATAGGAAATACATTTTGCTTTAGGAAAATTATAACTTTCGTACTGGTCCCCCACTATGTCAGTGTGGGATTCTAGCTATTATGTGAGTGAAAGTAAGGTATCATATCAGAAGTTAACATTTTCCTGCACTGAAAATATATTTCCAATAGGTTCTTACCTCCTCTTACACTTCCCACCCTACCTCCCTACTTCTGATGCTTTTTTTTTTGCCTAATATTGAAGTGAAGATTGGGTTCTACATTATAGAGGGACCAGTTGTGATAGGAGAGTGTATCATATTCCTATTGGTGGAGGGTTGTCACATGATTATTTGCCTACTACAACACAGCTGTATCACATTAAACAAGTGGAATAGGTGGGAGTATGAAGGCTATCAGAAATATATTTTCAGTGTAGAAAAATGTTAACTTTCATTATTTAATTATCAATTTATTTGATTTACAGAAGAACAGTGTTTTTTAAAAACAAACATGGTGACCACATGATAGTATTTTGTCAAAATTAATGATTCATTTGCCAAGTAGGAAATGTCCAAATTACCATTAAAAAAATTGTGAAAAAATATATTTTAGACAAAAAAATATGTTTTTCCAAAATGCACAAATAATGACTTCCAGAAGACGTCTATGATATAAACCAAAGGTAATTAGAAAATTGCTTTAAAATTTAACTTCAGCAATGTGAATGAAAATATGAAGATTGATATCATGTTAGAATTAAACAATAGTTGAAAAAGTTATGAAGGCAGCTCACACCCATTTTGTTTTGTATGGGGGAGATTTAGGAGGCATGTACTAATCAACTAATAAATCAAATGTTATCAGCTAATGGAGCCATCAATTAGCAAACACTACTATTTGGCCAACTCTAAATGAGATTAATGTTACTTAATAATGAAAATAATGATTCTATAATTATGGGAAACTTTAATTTTAGAAACATTGATTGGAACTGTATGAAGTGAAATAGTGAGAGAAAGAAATTTCTTGAAGAGCTTCAAGATGGTTCTCTTCATCATATATCAAGATAAGAGAAGCAACCAGAGGGGAATGCCATTTTAAATCAATTATTACCACTAATGAAGATGTAGTTATAAGAGTTTAAATGGGGGACCATTTGGGAAAAAGTGATTATTGCTTAATTAGGCATGATGTTTTGCTACATTTTGAGAAGAAAAGGAAATAATATTTTAGTTTCTAAATTTCAAAAACCCACTTTAATTCTATTGTCATTAGTGAATTATTATATAACTTCAAGATGTTTGAACTTTTAAATGTTTTCTCATCAGTTTTAATAAGAGAAGATTTAATCAATACCCCCATTAATTGATTAAATTTGATTAATTTATTAGTACAGCATTCCTCAAACCATGGTACATAGTAGATGGTAACCTGTGGGACATCGACGGTCAGATTTGTTTGCCTTAGACGTTTCAGTACACCTTATCACTCTACTTATGTTGTCTTTTATCTGGATCATTCCTTCCTCCCAAAGACCTCTGTGGCTTGGGAGGGTGGCTCCCTTTTGCCTATTTTTCCTTCGTTCCATTTCTCATCTTTACCTTCGACCAGATTCAAATAGACTTCTGTGTCCAGTCAGGGCTCTTCATTGTTATATTGCCCGTCAAGCTTCCTTCCTTTGTACCCATTACTGATTCTTTATCCCCTGGCAGTCTTCCTCCCTTTGTGATCTTTTACTTTCTCTCCTTACTACTTGGGTCCGACTTTTGACCAAAAAGGCTTATTCCTCCCTGCATTTTTCATTCCAAAATTTGTTCCAGGTGTCTTTTCATCACAGTAGACACCTCTCCTTTTCCCTTGCTTCTCGTCTTCATCGTTCATTGGAGGAAATTATATAATCAGGCATGTGGACCACATCTAATATGTTCATCTCCCATTATCTACATTCTATCGCGGTTTCTTCTTCATCTGGTTTTTCGCCTTCCACCTGTGGCTGTTTCTATTCATACTTTCTGTTTTTTTTCAGGGGCTTTTTTCTTCATTCCTTGTTATATGAATCCTGCTCTTTGGCGAGTGGTGCATGACCATGTTTTCTTTAACTTGAAATCTGCAATGTACAGCCATGTTGACTCGCGCCTTATATTCCATGGCTTCGCAGTGCTCACTGTTGGGGTGTTCCACAAGATTATTTGTAGGTGAATAACCTCATGATATTTTGCTTCATAAGAAGATTGTTTGTAGGTGAATAACCTTGTGATATTTTGCTTCATAAGCATGCCCATCCCAGACTGTACCACCCTAAGATTGGGTAAAGCAAAAGGGGAGAGCTGCCCATCCCTGCCATGCCTGTAGTGGATAGCTCAGTATGGTCTGCTTTTCAAAATAGGATTTTGTGGTCACCCATTGCACTGTCTCAGGTGATGACGTTCCTCCAGACTCTCCTTTGCCTTTTCACCCTCTTTTCTGCTAGTGTAATATAGGAGCTGTTACCACTTTCCTGTTCCAAGCTGCTGGGGTGGACATCTGTGGAGGTACCCTACTGAATGGGCACCACACAATGATGGCTATAACTATTCAGTGCAGAGTAGGATGGTGGTGTTCTGTGGGTGTAGATGACCTACTGTCCTCCTCTTTATGATATACAATTACGAAGGAGTGATAGGACAAAATGCATTAACCCCTTCGATTGGGAGCAACCATCCTACTCCCACATGGATGTTGGTACCCAGTAGCTGGGTTTTGGATTTAGAGTAGAACCAATCAACATATGTTCTCACATGTTTCAGGTTGTCTGTCTTCTTCCCTCAATTTTCCTCCATCTATGTTGTGAGTCACAGATGTGGTATGTAGATTGTTACAGTTCTGTCCTTTGGCTCTCCCATGTCCTATCTTAATACTGGGATTTTATTGGCTTTTGGATGGTTACAGTAAGTTTCCAGGTTGGGGGAGTTGATTTCATGAGATAGACATCATTTTGATACTGGATGTCGAGTCCTCGGATCGATAGCTCAGTGCTAATACTTGTGTCATACCTGGGAGATGGCATGATTCTCAATTCCCCAGTCTCTTGGGTTTGAGGTGAAGATGGTATGATCCTCATGCTACCCCTGCATGGATGTCGGTACTCAGTGGAATGGGTTTTGGATGTAATTGACTTACCGAGTAGGGTCCGTCGCACCCTAGCCACTCTACACCTGAGGGCACATCCATTGTTTTACCTACTTTTCTATTCATGGAATTGAGTTATATTTATTTTATATGGTTAGGATCATGATCCTGACACAGTTCACTCCCACTTAGATGTGCTCCTCTCCTTTTCCACCCTTATCTTCTCCACTTTTCACATAGGGGTGAAGACTGTACTTGGCTCAGAAGTGGTGTGGTTCTCCTCATCTGATCTTTAGACCTGACTCTCATTTCAAGGGGTATCCTTTGGATGCTTTCGGGTAGTACTTCTATTCTCCTCCTATTCAATGTGGGATTCTAGCTAATTTTGTGAGGTGAAGTAAGTATCCATATCAGAGGTTATAACTTTCCTATTCTTTCCGTTCACACATCCCACCCTTTCTCCCCACTTTCCTCTGGTGCTTAAGTCTTCTACCAAACTTCAAAATGATAGTTCGGTAGAGGAGTATAGAGAGAGTTACATGTGTCACTTGAACATGTCATTCTCCTATTGGTGAAGAAGTGACGCATGATGACTTGCATGAGAGACACGTTGGAATTGTTCAATTCCAATAGGGGAGAGTAGAAAGCTTGTGGCATGCGTAAAGAAAACATTTGCATATAGAGGCAGCACTAAACGAGAATAGCTAATTTTGTGAGAGAAGGTAACATAATACAAAAGTTTTTTAATATTTTCATAATCATCAGGTATTGTTCCAACATCATAATGTAGCTAATGGCAAAGACAAACTTAGGAGTTTTGCAAATAAAATCACATTAAAAACATTAGAGTAGCAAAGTACATCTACTGTTTGTGTTCTCGACTTCATATCCATGTAAGAGCTGTTCAGTTTAGTTTGGTTGGAGAAAATACTCATGTTATTCATGACTTTCAATATAAGTAGTTAAACGATTAAAGAGCAACTACTATATAGATTCGGTTGTATTTTGATATTTTCTTCTTTCATTGTTACAGTACATGTAGCAGTGAATAAATACATTTAGGTATGTATAATTTTGTTGTGTATTGTCTTTAGACCAAACTGATTTGGTTGGGAAGAACAACAAGCAAATATTTCCACAATTCTTTTTAGCCTTTTTCTATTATTAGTTATGAGTTAAAGTTTTTCTTTTAATTAAATTTAATGCCAAGTAATTTTTTTCTATATTTTAGATAAGAGTGAAAACAAGTATTGTGCAATTTCTGAAGAAGAAATGAGCCAAGAAGAGTCTAGAGAGAAAAAACTTCAACGTGATGTTTTAGCTTCAGCTGCAGAAAGAAGGTGAAACTATCTTTTTTAAAACTTATTATATATATTTTTTAATTGTATCAGGAGTAGCAAAATTATCATGTGTGTAATAAGTGATAAACAGTATGTTAGCACAAAACTGTAACTTTATATAGCAGAGTAAAAACCATTTGAAAGAGAAGAAATCTTGATGATATATCTCCTCCCTTTTAGGAATTTATACTACTTGAAAGAACTTGAAAATCATATCAAGAATATATATATATATGTATGTATGTGTGTGTGTGTTTATATATATATAGTGAATATAGAAAGTATGATTACAGTTTACTTTGAATAAGTTGTAATCAGTAAGGATGCAGGTTGGCCTTGTGTTAAAGCTCTGGATTTAGGAGATAGGGAGCCAGTTTTGAATCTGTGCAATATCACATTGTAAGAATGGCAGTCGATCCCTTAGTGTGGATGGTACGTGCTAATGATTGACTCCTTTCCCTCTGTTCAGTAGTTCAAAATTATTGACTGTGGAAGGTAGTTTAAGTAGCTTGGTAATAAATATAAAATACGGTTATTTCATTATTCACCAATTTCCACTTCTAATTATCATGACCACTCTCTTTTTAAATACAGCCTCTCTATTTGTATGTCCTGACTGACCTGTTCCTAACTTTTTCTAGTGTGATGATCTTGTTTCATACCCATGTACAACTAGGTTGTCAACAATATCTTCAACTAGTTCAATAATAACAAATAATAAGTAATCCTGGGAACTATTTATTAACACAAAAAGAAGTTACACGAGGCAGGTGACATTCACATAGTGAGTGTCAAATCCAGTCAGGCACTAGTAGATTAAGTCATCCTTGGTAATGCCTGCAGAGGTGATAGTAAACAAATTAATAACCCTAACTTTTCTCTAAACTTTACAGTTAAATATTTATATGCCATAGCTCCACATACATTGATGCCATGTTTACAATTATTAACATAACACTATGTCACATGCCCATCAACAGTAAACATCATGTACAACTAATATCATGTTACTGTCAAGTTGCATCACACACTGTAGTTCAAGCATAGCCAAGATGATTGTACAAAATCTAATTAGAAAACTTGTGAGTATTAATATAAGCTGTGTGTAATTATTACATGCTAACAGACACCTGCATCTGAAGGTAGAAATAATGCTAGCTTAATTCTTCACAGTAGTTAGGTACCTTTTCCTTGTGAATGTTTAATCATCATCTGTTACTATAGAAGTAACTTAAATATCACATTTCACTTGGCATCTAAAATATTCATCACAATATAAAAAATACTTATTACATAATACTGGGTCTTTTCTTGAGAATATCAGCTTTTAAAGCTTTATTCTCAATAGTAAAGTAATTTTAAAAACTGAACTGTTACAGCTTGGACTCAAGAGACAGTTTTTTAACTTCATAAAAAGCATAGGATTGCTGTGGACTCTGCCCATGTGAAGAATGAGAAACTTTATGTTGATTAGATATTTATTGTCAACACATATATAGGGACCTATCTCTTCCTTTCTTGTTCTTGTGGTGAGAATTTCTACATACTTGTGGATCATCTGACTGCTCGACCTTCAGTCATTGGGCTAGATTTAAGGTAACATCACATATAGGATTATGGTTATACTAATTAAATCTTGTGACTTGACAATACAGGAATCATTTCTTTTTGATGCTCTCTTGAATCCATCTGGGATGTACCAAAATGCATGGTGTTATTTTTTTACTCGTGTGATTGGGTAAGTCAAAAAGAATGTTTTATTATCAACTGTGCACATAATTTACAAAGTAGTTATTACAGTTGTTGAGTTCTCATTGGGACCAAATATTATATTTATTTGGTTCAGGATGTGTACTTTTCTACCTTTCTAAATTATCTGTGTAGTTAATTGTTTGTCTGTATTTGTTGTGTCTAGTATATCCTAACTTTGACTTGGCTAAAAAAATTTACAGGTTTTATGAGTTTACATTCAACTATGTGAAGCTGCCTAAGGTTCCAGGTAGTTGTACTTGTGCAATATATGATTAAAAATACAGCTCTGTTTCGTTGTTTTGAATTATTTTGGTATTTAACTAGTTTAAGTGAAGAAAGAACATTTAAGTAAGAAACTTAACAACATTATTAAAAATATAAAAATTGAGTCCTTTGAAATAAACATATAACTTTATTTGTGCTCATATTGAATGTATATTGTAACAAATTATGATTAGGAAGAAATAGTAAAACTTCTAATTGTGTAGTAAATATGGATTCAGTGAGATTGCATGTGGTTTGAGTATTATAGCACATTGATGTCAGGTAAGTTTTTTCAATTTTATGTATACAGATTAATGTGCATTACCTTTATGCAATTTGATGTTATTTTTGTTTCAATAGATATTTTAGTTCAAGGAACATATTGATTTTGTTTCTTACTAATGCCCTTTTCTTGAGCTAAGGTAAATAGAAAAACAAAATCTGATAGTATATGCATATTAATTTGTATTTAATACTTCCCAGACAATAAATGAATTTGTAATTTTTTTATTTCATCATCTTAAATATTTTATAGAACTCTGAAATGGGGGTGTGTCTGTGGGCCAGACTAGTTTTGGAGAATTCCACTCCTCATCAGTTCAACTATGTATCAGCTGCCTAGTGTCACCTAAAAATACAAAGAATTAAATTGTGGTGGAATGCTACAAGTTCTTCAAATACCTATAGAATGATAGGTTTATTTTTTATGAGTGTAAAATACTTAAAAACACCATTTCGATTTTAAATACCTCACTACTATAAAGGCTTGGTTTGGTCTGAAGTTTCAATCGGTGGTTGTGTCCAGGGTCACTGATGAGGAGTGGAATTCTCCGAAACTAGTCTGGCCCACAGACAGACCACCAGTGAAAGAATAGACCATTCCCAGCTTTTACTTGTTGTTAAACAAATGTTTAAACAACTCTGTTCAATTTTATAGAACTATGTATACAGGCTCTGAGACTTATACTTTACAGCAATTGAACACAGTTCAACAGGACATCAAGAAGGAGAATGAATATACAAATATAAAGTTTCAACTTTAAGGAAAATATCTTCTACTAAATAGTGCAAAATATATTAATGCTTTTATTTAATGTTTTCATGCCCCTAGGATTACTTCCAGTCAAAACAGTTGTTCACCAGTACACAGCATCACTGAAATATTAAATGGTATGTATTAATTATTTGATCTTGAAATAAAGATAAAAATACATTTATGATATTTCTTGTACATATATTTATGGAAATTTATATATGTTTATATTAGGGTTGAGTAATAAATGCAATATACAGTGTAATTTGTGTAAGACTTAAATTTAACAGTTTGTGGCTGCTTAACTGAGAACTGTGATGTGAGATTACCATAGTATACATGCTTACCTAAACCTTTAACCTGCTATTGAGTTGACAAAATACATAGCTTAAGTGTTTTTATTTTTTTGAGGGGGGATTTGCAATCAATGAATGGTGCTGCATATCAGAGCATTTCAGAATAGTTTGATTTAATATTGCACATTTAATAAAGAACAATATTAAAAAATAACTTTTTGATTTCAGAATTTTGTTCTTTTTCACCTTAGTGTGGCGGGTCTTCCTATGGTCAAAGGACATGTTATCGCGTTTGTAGACTCACATTCAAGATTTAATTGAAGTACTATTTTATGAATGTAAGCCAGTAAGTTTTGTATCAAATTGTGGATTATAATTCATATTTTAGTACTATACATGAGTTAAGTCTTTCAGTATGGGATCGACCTCGTAACCTTTTGTGCTTATAATACTTTTCATGATATAACTTTTAAATTATTAAGCATATGTTAACGAAATTTGGCATATTATCAGTAAACATTACAATGCTTTCACACACAAAATCTCAAATTTTTTAATTAAGTCTTAAGGTTTGTTAAACAATGTTTTTCTCATGCCTTATTTTTGTTTTGGCATGTCGCCTGTCCAACATGCCAAGTAATTTTCATTATAAGATTATAAATACTTTTATTCATCAGAAAATTTTCAAATTTCATATGCAAAATATTTATAATGTCTAGATAGTTATCAAATGTTTCTTCAAAAAAAAACTTTTTATTTTATCTGTTATTTTCTCTGACAAATCTCTGTACGGGTTTAGTAGATTTGACCGATCTTATAACCACCATAACAAATTAGGAAATAGACATAAAGTATGCCTCTTTCGTTCTAGAATGAAAACAGATTAT
>NW_013667545.1:116236-120994 GCF_000517525.1 Limulus polyphemus
AAAAAGTGGAAAGAGGTGAGCGAGGCCACTGTGTTTGATTCAGTACATGAGTGATATTTCAGCAAATAGAAAAGATATGATGTTCTTATCTTATATTCTAGCTTGTCAATATCAGTAATTTGAGTTTCTGATTTGTTCAAAGCTATGGACTTAGTATTTTGACATCACAAACATCTAATTTGAACCAGTGGGTTTTTATTCCAGGCTGTTTGTAGTTCCCAACAAGACTGGGGATAGATTTGTCTCAGCTCAGTCATTATTACTGTCTCCTGTAACACACAAATACCACACTTTCTTCTGGATAAGCAGCATGTGTAGGTTGGATCATCTAGGTGGAGAAGTCCTTCCTTTCACCTACCTAATAACTTTTCCACTTGGGAGTATTTTTCAACTGCTACCTGAGTAAGACCCGGCCTTCTTCTCCTCATCTACAGTCAATGGTGTTATTAGTCACCAAAGCCCTTACCTCTCCTACACTCACTAAATGCAAGGTTCTTTTTCTTATGGGGATAGAGGCTTCCATGGAAGCTCTTATACCCTTAGTGCACCCTTCAATGAATTTTGTATGACTAATGGAATATTGCCAGTGAGCCCTTGGACTCCCATTATCCATCTCCCACTTTCTCTCCTAATCATTTTCACATGGTTGCTTGACAGAGACAACATCACAGCAGGTGTTCCTCTTCCACCTTCTTGTCCCGAGTTGCACCTGTTTACATATTCTTCACTCACAGGTTGTGGGAGGGGTGAGTTCGGAGCATCAGGAGGTCTCGGGTTGTTCGTCTCCAGCCGATGTAACCATGCATATCATCATTTTGGAACTACTGGCTGTCCTTTTGGCTTTGGATCATTTCCTTCCTGCTGTACAAGGAAAATTAGTCAGTTACATCAATTCACAGGATGACACCCTTTCCCATTTGCTATGTTTCCATTAGAACGACTTATTTGGGCCCATGCTTTTCATACATGCCTCATTGCATACTATATTCTGGGCACATTCAATTTCATTGTGGATCCTGTACTAACTAGTTCCTTTTCATGGAGTGGTCCCTAGACCCTCAGTTTTCTAGTGTCTCTGTGCACAATTGGATACTTTTGCCACACATCCCTGTTCTGGTCATCTCCTGGCTTTGGCTGTAGATGCTCTCAGTCAGGACTGGACCAACCTGTACCTGTGTGCTTATCTACTGATCTATTTCCTACCCAGGGGATATCCATCATTTAGTGTACTCCATGTCGAGTACTTCTGCTAGCACCTTTCTGGTTGGCACAGTCCTGGTTCTCACCCTTCTACAAATGAAACCCTCATTACCCCTTCCTCTTTTGCCATCCCTCCTCCATCAATCTCTGTCACTGGTTTTTCTGCACATAACACACTCTGTCTTCACTTGTGGCTTTTGCCCAGTCCTTTGCAAGGAGATCCAGTCTATTTACATTTGTCATATCATTTTTGTCCCATTCAGTTTATCCTTCCACCATCATGACTTATCATGGCTGTTTGATCATAACTCCTCAGTATCTGCCATAGCAGGATATCATACAGCTTTGTCCAACACATTGCATTTTACCCGGTACCACAAAGTGTTTTCCTCTACTACCTTTCCCTTTTGTTATGTTCTTCCAGATCAGTTGTCCTCCTTACCTTACAATATTGCCAGATTGAGAATATTAATATTCTTCTCTACTCCCTTATCCATACTCCCTTTGAACTCTTGGCCACCTGTTCTCTCTATCATTTATCCCTTAAAACCTATTTCCTACTCATTTTGGTCTGTGGTCGTTGGAGATCAGACATCTTCACTATTGACATTTCACCTATCTTTACCACCATGCCTGTGTTCACTTTTATCTGAATCATAGCTTCCTTCCCAAAACATCTGTGGTTTATGAGAGCAACTTTTTTTTTATGCCATTTCCCTCCCTTCCCTTTCTCATTTATACTCCCGTGTAGATATGGATAGACTTCTATGTCCCATTCACGCTCTCTATTGTTATATCGCCTGCACGTCTTATATCTATAGATCTCATTCCAGATTATTCATTCTCTAGAACCCATCTTCTGAATGAAAATTTTCACCTTCTACCCTCATATTTTGGATTCATCAACTTTTTTGGCTGGGGTATACATCCCTATCTCCCGATTACCAGTGTCTCTTCCAGTGTCATCTCAACAAAATTGATACCTTACCTTTTCCCTTGCAGCTCATCTGTGCGAGATCATCTTTGGAGATCATCCAGAGTAGCATGTGGACTGGATCTAACACGTTAATTTCCCACTACCTACATCATGTGGCCATTTCTTCCTCATCCAGATATTGCATTTCACCTGTTGCCATTCTCAATGCAAAGATTGAACCGTGGATTAGTAAGTTTACTTTTCTCTCTCCCTCTCTCTCCTACAGGGTCATGCCCCTTATAGGTAGTAGATTCTGCTCAGTAATGAGTGGTGCCTGTCCAGGTATACTTATTGGCTATCAGCCACAAAATCCACACTGGTGTAGAAAGGAGCTGGACCAGGCGAATGGTTGGCTGGGATGCCCCACCAGAGAAAACCCACGGTCTGGACCCATCAAGATATATATACCTCTCTCCAGACCTATAACGCACAATGTTGAGATGGGATTTTCCACAAGACTGCTAGTAGGTTCTCCTTGTGGTATATTGCTTCATAATTATGCCCATACTAGACCGTACTGACTCATTGGGTATTATGAGTAAAGCAAAAGGGAATAGCTGCCCACCCCTGCTGTTACTTTGATTGAATAAATCCGAAGCAGTTTGTTTTTCATAATAGTTACTGTGGTTCCTTTGTACTCCCCATTATGTTCCTCCCTTCTTCAAGTGGAGTACGGAAGTCCTTACCACTTATCAGTTCCTAGCTGCTGGGATGGTGGACCATGGAGGCTTCCTCCTAAATGTGTTCAATTCTATTCAGTAGGGAGATGGTGTTCTGCCAGTGTAGATGGTATATATTTTCCTGCAGAATCAGAAACTGGAGTAGATCTACCATAATGCAGTTCACCCCTCCGGTTGGGACCCCTAATCTTCATGGCCTGGATGTTAGTTCCTGGATGATAGGTTTTGAATTAGAGCTAGACCAGCCAACATAAGTCCTTATGCATGTGTTGGTTGGGAATCTTAGTCTTACATTCAACTTGATGTACTAGTTGGTTAGGGTACCCCTGGTGTACCTCCTCCATCAGGCTGAGGCTTGGGAGTTTGGTATTGCAAGGAGCTGGACTGACTGACAGGATGTACTAGTTAGTTAGGGTACCCCTGGTGTACCTCCTCCATCAGGCTGAGGCTTGGGAGTTTGGTATTGCAAGTAGCTCGACTGACTGACAGGAACACTGGATGGCTGGGGTACCAATGGCATACCACTTGTGGGTTTCGACACATCAGTTCTGGATTGTGCACGGAACTGGACCAGGAACCAGAAGTCCGGTTGGTTTAGGATTTGATTGAACCACCACATGGGCAATTACCTTCTTACCATTGTTCGAACGTTGGGTTTCCAAATGGCTGGTGTTGGTAGAGAATTTGCGAACACGTGCTCTATCCAATCTGACAGAACAGAACATCTTCCCTTGTGTCTTATAGGCTTGAGGTAAAGATGGTAGGGACCCTCCTCCTACTGCAAACCTGAAGATGGATACCCAATGCCACCTGGTTTAGGAGTGGAATTGACCCACTGAATATAGTCTGATGTGCCCTAGCCATTCTACACCATGGGGCACATCTGTTTAGTTTTCCCCAACATTACTTTATTTGGTTGGGAACCCTCCATCCTGCCATCTTCTGGATGTTGATCCCCAGTGTATGTGTTGGGTGTTCAGCTGGACCAACTAACATGTATACATTAATGAATGTGCTCCAACTAATTTCCACCTAATTAGGCAACACTTATTACCTCATGAAGCAAAGATTTTACCTGGTAAAGATGTGGTGTGGTCTCCCACGAGTGTTTTCCTCTCTCAGGAGTTGTCACACTCTATGGACATTCTTTGGATGCTTTCTAAAGGATGCTCATCTAGGTAACTTTTGTATAAGTCCCTCCAGTTGCATCAGTTTAGTGTGGGGTTCTACCTATTATGTGAGGGGAAGTAGGATACTGTATTGGAAGATAAAATTTTTCTATACTGAAAATATATTTCTGATAAAAACATTTCCCACCCCTCTTCCCCACTTCCGATGTTTCTTTCATGTTTAATTTTAAAGTGAAGGTTAGGTTGGATAGTATAAATGGAGTAAGCTGTGTCAGGAGAGTGTGTCATGTTTCTATTAGTGAAGAGTTGCAGTAGAACCATGTTGAACATGGGATAGGCGGGAGTTTCAAGACTAGTGGTGAGTGAGGAAATTTGCACATATAGACGGCAGCACTGAACGAGAGAAGCTATTATGTGAAAAGTGGTAAGTACCTATCAGAAATATATTTTCAGTGTAGGAAATTTCATTTTCATCTCCTACAACTGAACGATCGCCTTAAACAGATATTTACTGAAGTTCTTGTTGTCTCCTTCTGAAAAAGCAGAACTCTAAAAGATATACTTGTTTACACAAAATTGAATTACATTCCACCAAAAAATGGTTGTCATCCATGTAATAAAGCAAGTTAAAAAAAACACTTACTCGTTTTCTGACAAGCACAATCAAAGAAATTTTAAAATATCCAAAGAAATCACTTATGAAACAAAAAACAACATTTACCTTATACAGTGTAAAAAAATGCAATTACCAATATGTAGAACATACACAAAC
>NW_013667545.1:121925-145651 GCF_000517525.1 Limulus polyphemus
TTTATGGGATTGAAAACAGTACCAAATCAAACACTTAGATTTTATTCTAATCTTTTTAGCTAATGTTCTGGTGTGGTCTACTTTTTTACAATCTGAAATAATATTTCTTAATTTTATTTCCAAAATCTAAATATTCTTCTAATTACAGTGGTTGTGAGATAGATTGTTTATCATTAAAAACAGTTTATAGTCAATTTTATTTAACTCTCTTACTATGGGCTTGGTCGATTTGACCTAAAAATTGTCCCCAAATTGAACTGTAGAGTTTCCATATTATAAATTTTAATATGTTATGTCTTTTTGAAATTTTGAAAGCTCTCAATAAGCATTCAGAAACATTTGTTGACAAAAAAAAATCAGAGTTTCTAATGAAGTATTTTCACTAAAACTTTCTCCATGAACATATGGAGTCAGAGTGTTGACTGCTCCAAGTGCAAAGTGATTTTCATCTTAATATTTATAATTTCATTTGCATAATCTCTAAAATGTCCTAAATAAATTTAAAACGTTTTCTTCTCTGTAAAACTTTATATTTTATATATTATTTTCTTTGTACGAGACCTGTCAATTAAAACGACCTTGTAACCACCAAAAAAAAATTATCCTTTTTTCTTTCTGGAATGACTTCAAATAGTAACATGAAACTACATTTATTTATTCTAAATAGCTTTAAACTTGTTACAGCATACATCTATCTATACTTTATTGCTCTTTGAACTGTCTAATATTCCCACCCCAGAAGCTATAAATTTGTAGTTCATCTTACCCTATCAAATTACGTAATGCAAAGGTTACTTGTCAGTTGCTCACAAGTGTACCTTGTGAAAAAGCTTTCATATCTTTTATTTTACCATATCTAACCTTATTTAGCCTAAAAAAAATCTTACTTTTACATTTAGTTACTTTTATAACAATAAATATAAAATCCACCCGAAAAACAAGAAATATAGTACTTTCCCAGGGATTCCTTTTTTTGCTGTGAACTGTTGATGAAACTTAACCCTACTTTTTTTTACTAATGGTACTACTGCACTAAATATTTTTTTATTTAATTAGATAATTCATCTAGAGAGCAATTGTCACAATTCTCGTACTAGGGGAAGTTCAGAATTTTTTAAGAAATATTGCCTTATGAAATTAAGAACTTAAAACTTGTATAATAGTAAAAATTGGCTTATTGGCTGTGTTTTTATGCCAAGTTTATTCATTTACCATGATAAGAAAGTACTTTAATTAAATTTTGAATGTAACTCTGTAAAACCTCATGACGTTTAGAAAAGGATGCCTGTAGTGAGAGGGTTAAAAGGAATTTAATACTTTTCATCAAATAAGAAGGATTAATAATGCTTTATTATTAATCCTATGATGATGATCTACTTACATTATAAGTAGGTTACATAACTCATATGAAAGTTCTTTACAAAAAATAAAACGGGTGTTTCAGTTTTGTGCTTTACCATTTCTCTCGCAACTGTTCCATACATCTCTTGTTGGATAGTCAGATCCTTTTCTCATCATCTTCACTCCATGGGCATTCACACTCACCATTATATGAATGACTGGATTCTTCTCCTTCCTCTCCACCATTTGGCAGAGTTTCACACTCAAACTCTTTTTATCATAAGCTGTGAGAGCTGGGTTTTACATCCAAATGGAGAAGTTGGTTCTTACTCCCACCCAGTACCTTGTACATTTAGGGGTATTTTTCAATTCATGTCCCAGTCGGGGCCTACCTTCTCCTCTACATTTTCAGGCTATGGAATGAGCCCTTCTTCTCATATCATCATCTCCAACTCCACTGGAGTGTGCAGTTCATTCTCTGTGAGCATCCTTTGGGTCTGGCCCACAGAGGTTCCCTTCAGTGGTGGTTATGGTACCATTGGAACATTTGCAAGGATGCACTGGATTATCCGGTGTCTCTCTCCCTCCCCCACATCCTGAGGTACATCTTTTCATGGAGGCTTCTCTCCAGGGGTGTGGAGCTTGTGTATGGGACATGGAACTCTAGAGCCTCTGGATAGAAGAGGAATATTCTCTCACATCAATCTTTTAGAGCTTCTAGCAGATCAACAAGCTATGTCCCAGGCTCTCGCATTGTTGTGAGGGAAGATGGTAATGCTTCACTTGGACAAATCCATGGTGGTCTCCTACATTTACAAGTAAGGTGGCACTCACTCTAGGTTTCCTTGTTTCCAGACATTGGATCTTCCTTTGGGCCTACAATCATCAGATTGTTCTTCTTGCTTGTCATGTTCCAGGTTATAAAATTAATGGCTGATCAGTTAAGTTATCCCAACAAAGTTCTTCTCATACAATGGTTGCTTCCTCCACAAGTTTTTTGTTGGATCTTCTCTCATCTTGGGACACCTCAGTTCATTGCTTTCACCACTCACTGGAATGCCCAGCTTCCATACTTTTGGTCTCTTGTCCCTCACTCTCTGGCTTTTAGCATAGATGCTATCAGCTAGGATGGGATGGGTTATCATTTGAGATTCATATTCACAGGACTCTTTACTATTCCACTTATTTTCTGCTGTATCCCGATAGGTCCTTTCTTCCCAAAATATCAGCAGCTAGAGAAGGGCTTTCTCTCCTATTCATCTTCCCTCCACTTCCCAATTTATGAATGCTCGGATCCAAATCATCTTTTATGCCCGGTTCGGGCTCTTCAATGTACTGTTGTAAGCACTGAAGGGTTTATGGGTACACATCACTGTTTATCTATTGGGTTTCTAAGGTGTCATGTGATGTATCCTCTGTCTCTTTGACAGGTTGGGTTTGTCAGACAGTGCATATTGCTTACTCAGGGCTTTCATTGGAGGGATGGAGACTTCTTTGGGGTCTCATCTCATCAAATTTGTTGTATCTTGATGTCTCTGGCAGCTCAGTTGCATTGTCTGCTGGAGAGGATTATACAGACTGGTATGTGGACTGTGCCTGATACATTTATGTCTAATTGATACTTGAAACCATCAGTACTTTGTGAAACTCCATAATTACAGAATTGAGGATAAACAAGAAAATTGTATGTTTCACAAATAAATTATATATTACAACCATGGTTTCCCCAATCAAGCCATCATCAGGTACACATGATACCTGATGATGCCTTTACTAGTGAAACCATGGTCATAATATATGATGTATTTGTGAAACATACAATTGTCTTGTTTTTCCTCAATTCTGTACATCTATATTTCCTTATCTACATGATTTGGTGATTGCCTCCTTGAAGGTTTTTGGCTTTCCTCCCATGGCTATTCTTCATGCCCTGGTTCATTTGTAAGAAAGGTAAGTGATTTCATTTCTTCTGTGTTTACTTTTAGAGGGACTCTTTAATCATTTTCATTGGGATCCCACTCTGTGGTGGGTGTTGCCTGATCAAATATGTTTATTTTCAAATTTGCCCTGGTTACCAGTCAAACAATCAGTAATTTTACTGGTAGCAACAAACTCTTTTGAGATGGGGTGTTCTATAAGATGATCAACTTATGCAGTTTCCATGTGGTACACAGTTATAACACAAAAACAAATGCACTACTGGACTGCCACTCATGGACTATCACGAGTAAAGGTTAAGGGGGTTTTGACCATCCCTGCTGACACTTAGATTGAATAAATTGCGGTTGGTTTGCTTTTCAAATTAGGGAACATGGTTCACCTATTGCACTGTCTCTGGAGCATCATTCCTCGGGACTCACCAATGTGAGTAATTTCCCATTTCTCCTAGTATAGCATGGGAGTCCTTACCATTCCAAGTTTCCAATTGCTGTAGTGGTGGACACAGTTTTATTCCTCCTGAATGATTCTTGTTCCCATTATTCCACTCAAGGAGAAGGCGGCAAAGCTGGGTGCCCTCCTACCAATAACCCTGGATGGTTTTCCCAGGTGTATGATAGGAGCAGAACCAGCCTACACAGAAGCCTCTTCATAATTCCAGTTCAAAGATGAATCTTTGTTATCTGGTTGGGTTGTGCTTGGCCCTTCTTCAGTCATTCTCTTTAATTCAACTCATGCAGGATGTCAATTCCTGTGCCATTGGTTGGACTTAGTTTGTTCCACATCCTCCTTGTATTTCTGGGGGCTGGGGGTATTGCCTTCTCTAAGGTTGGGGAGTTAGGATTTCTGTTTGTAATCCTAGGCCAGGTAATCTCTGTTTCTTCTGGTTGAGTGAGATAAGAATAGCTCCGTAATTCCGAGTTTGGTTGGGGTGATGGTTTCTCTACTTTTGTGTTGTTTGCCTTCTCTTTCGTAATTACAGTGGCTCTACATGTAACTTTCAGGTTGGGATCCAATAATAATAAAAAATGAATGAAACTATAACCACACTGTGGTACACAGCCCTATAATTCCAACGAAAAGACATGGGACCTTGTCTGCCAGGTTGAAGCCTGGACGAATCCTGTGAGTTCTGTACAATACTTAATCAAGTGTGGGAGATCTGTACGTCAGCTGGATGACTGACTGTGACTGGATGTGTGTGGTATTGCAGGAGCAGGTGAGTTCTGGTATGGTTGTCCCTCAATTCATGTTTTCTTCTCATGATGTTAGGGTTTTGTGTCTGTGGCTGGTCTACCTTCACATCCCAGGTATTAGATATCATGTTATCTGGGTGAAGAACATACCTGTTCCAGAAGTAGTGTGGCCCCCTCTTGTGTGCTATTACTATATCTCATTTTCGCACACCTCTTTTCTATGTGGATGCTTTCTGTGTGGATCTTGCCCTCTCCAGCCCCTTCACCTTGTCAATGTGGGATTCTAGCTATAATGTGAGCAGAAGTGTGTTTCAGAAGTTAACATTTTCCTGTATTTCCGGTAATAATTACCTTCTCCCACCCATCCTCCCCACGATGGCCAGTGTTCAGGTCTGCTAATTTGGACAGTCTTTAAAAAGTGAATAGGAAGTAATAACAGGGAGCATATATATATGCATTGACGTAGGTAGAGAGAATCACAAGATTTAACTTGCTCTGGGCAATATAGTGGGGTATAAAGGCTGGAGCAAGTGAGGTAAGATGCTTAGATTGGAAGAAAAGAGAAACTTTTGTCAAGATAAAGCGAAAGTGTGTGTAGAGGTAAGTACTATCAGAAATGCATTTCTGGTATAGGAAAATTTTAACTTTTTATGACCTAATATTGTATTTCACCAAGACATTGACTATAAATGATCTTTGTGAAACTTGAAATGTGTGATATATTTAAGTTATATTTGCAGGAAATTTGCTAGTATCTGTACCACAGTGGTATGTGTTTCGTTATAGATGTTCCTGTTGAATCCCAGGTTTGTAAGTCTTTATCTGAAGAGAAGAAGGAAAATGAAAATTCTTCATTTGAACAAGAAATTCTGACTGTAGCATCCAGCTCTCAGTCACAGGATTCGTGTGATTTGTTCCCAAAGTAAGTTTGACAAACTTAAAAAAAGTTCATATACAGCACATTTTCTAAAGAAAGATGTGTAACTAATTTATTGAATGATTGTAGACACAGGTCTTCTTCATCTATCTTCCCATGTCATCTTGTGACATCATTCATTTCTTTAAGTATGGAGGTCATTACTGTAGTTGTTAAAGTAACTCTTGTGTTTTCTTTTTATTTGTTAATTTCTAGCTCTCATGTTTTGTATATTTCTTTAGTTTCATTCAGTTGTTGTTTCTCCTTTAATTCAATTTTTAGGGTTATTGAGAATTATCTTCTATTTCTAAGGATTTGTGGATAACTGCATTTGGAATTTTAGATGCTAATCTCCATAGTCTTATTCATATGGAGTTTTTCCATGATAGGGTGATATATGCCATCTTTATGTAGGTTCCCATTGCAACATAGACTTCATTATTTTGAATTAGTCAGATAAAGCCTTCTTCTGACACTTGAGCTTGCTTTCATGTTTCAAATTTCGGCGACTTAATTTTTAGCCATGATGACATCTTTTTTAATGTATCTATAAATCAAATCGGCTGTCACTCAAGTGACTTCATAATATGGAATGACAGGTTCATTTCTTCAGATCTCTCTATAATTTGCCTGTTTTTCAGGTTCTATGACCACTGAAGACTATATCTTCCATAGGTAATTTTATTTGTTTCGCACAAGCTTATTTATGTCCTCTGGCAGGTCAGTAGAAAGTATCTTAAGACCATTAATAAGTGTTAAAGTGTTTCATTCTTCTATAGTCTTCAATTCCCTACATTGGTAGGTAGGTTTTACTCCCAACATGTTGGGTGTTCATCTTAACATCATCTTTCTGTGAAATTCAAATATTCATAAATGCTTCATTCACTGTCTAAAGATCAGTTCTGGATGACCACAGAGTCACTGAATCAAGGATTAAGATTTGGTGTATATTAACTACCAAAAAATGTTTTCATTTGTAAAGGCTTGTCATCACTTTCTTTAGAACTAGGTGGACATTACTCCCACAAATGATTCTGCTATCTATTAATCAAAATGTTGTTTTATGATTTTAAAATGTGTTATTATTTTTATTGTTGTAAGATATTTTTAACTGCTAGAAACTTAAATAAATGTCATTACCATTTTAATTTGTTAGCTGTTTTTTTTCCTAGAATTTTAATGGATATTTTTTTTTTACATTAATAAGCTACCAAAAACTAATTTGTTTTTTAATGTTTCTGTTTACAGCACTAGTTCAGATGTAGCTGACTATCCCAAAAACCTGTTCTCAGCATCTAAAACCTTTCCTCAGGTAATTTGAAAGAAATTCCAAGTTAACTTAATCTGTCATAATTCTGTGCAAAATGTGTGACATAAAATAAAGTTTGTAGGTAGAAGATACATGTACTATTATTTTAACTTTAACCCTATGAGATACATGTATGTCCACTTGTCTTAGTCACATCAGGTACGTGCTCTTAGATGGTAGAATCACCAGAGTTAATATGGTAAACATAGTAGAACATTTCATTTACTTACTAATAAAAGTATTAAAATTAGTAAATTATTCTACCAGATCATGTTGTAATTAGGATCATAATGATCACATTCTGTCAAAACTTTAACACTAAATACTTTTATTGTGAGACTTTAAATTTTTTCTTCTTACAAGTACTTTATTGTGAACTAGCTGTAGTACCTGTCCCCTGGACCAAAGTTATATAAATTCATGATTAATGACAGCTTATCTTAGGACATGAAAAACTGCTTCCCTTATATGTAATTGTAAAAATGGCAAAAATGCCAATAAAAACTGCAAAAACTGGAAATTTGTGTTTTTCTCCTCATGGATCAAATGAACCTCCATTCCAAAGTCGTTGAAGATCCACCCACAGGAGGGGAAGTAGTTGTAAAAAATGCAAAAACGTCAATAAAAACTGCAAAATGCAAAACTGAAAATTTGTATGTATCTCCCCATGGACCCAATAAACCTCCATACCAAATTTCTTGAAGATCCATCTCCCAGAGGTGAGGTGGTCGTAAAAAAACACAAAAATGTCAATAAAATCTGCAAAATTCAAAACTGAAAATTTCTATAAATCTCTGCATGGACCCAATGAACCCCCCCATACAAATTTTGGCAAAGATCCATCCACATTCTGCGAAGTAGTTACATGGACATACAACAGACAGTACTATTATATTTATATAGATACTGGATACATATTTAATAAGTCTCTTGACATGGGGTCAGTAATTTTAATATTTTGAGTACAAGCCTTTATCTGACTTTTTTCATTCAAGTAGTAAAAATAAACTATGCTGATGTTTTTGTTTGTATATCTTTATTGTAGTGAATTGTGGAGAGCATGTTATCCACCAGAATACTATAAAGACCAACAATACCATACACATGCTGACCTGAAGATGGTCATCCTCTACACATGTGTTTATTTCCAATCAATTTCAGGGACATTCTTGGCATTATCATTTAGATTCCACTCAGTGGCAGGTGTTGCCTAGTTAGATATGCTAGTTATATGGACATACAACAGACAGTACTATTATATTTATATAGATACTGGATACATATTTAATAAGTCTCTTGACATGGGGTCAGAAATTTTAATATTTTGAGTACAAGCCTTTATCTGACTTTTTTCATTCAAGTAGTAAAAATAAACTATGCTGATGTTTTTGTTTGTATATCTTTATTGTAGTGAATTGTGGAGAGCATGTTATCCACCAGAATACTATAAAGACCAACAATACCATACACATGCTGACCTGAAGATGGTCATCCTCTACACATGTGTTTATTTCCAATCAATTTCAGGGACATTCTTGGCATTATCATTTAGATTCCACTCAGTGGCAGGTGTTGCCTGGTTAGATTCTTTCCAAATCTGCACTAGCTACCAGTAGACTGATAAAAAAATGTTCCTGGTAGTAATGAGCTCTGTGTAGATAGGGTGTTCCATAATACTACCTTGTGGCTTTCCGGGTGGTACTATTATGAGTAAAGCATCAGAGGATTTTGCCCATTCCTTCTGACGACTGGATTGAATAAATCAGGGTCAGTTTGCATTACAAAATAGGAGATGTTGTTCACTTATTCCACCGTCTCCAGAGTGTCGTTCCTCGGGACTCCTCAATGTGATAGTGGAGATGCTTCTGAAGGGAACTTATCTAAGTAATTTTTGTACCAGTACCTCCACCATTTCAACATGGGATTCTAGCTGTTTTGTGTGCTGTTATGGAGCCTGAGCCATTGGTGATAACACCCCATAGACTTCCTTCAGATGCTTCTGAAGGGAGCTCATTTAAGTAATTTTTGTACCAGTACCTCCACCATTTCAACATGAGATTCTTGCTGTTTTGTGTGAGGAGATGAGTATAAATTTGGAAGTTAACATTTTCCTTACCTGAAAATGTATTTCCAATAGATATGCACCTCTACACATTCTGGTGCACATTTCTACATTGCTTTGTCAAAGGATGAGAATTCACAAGTGTAAAATGTAGGTGGAGTCATTGTGCATGGAAGTCTGTTGCATTTCTATTGGTGGAGGGTTCTGCTACATGATAATGTCATTATGCAGTAGCACAAATTAATGTGATTTCACGTGAGATTAGGTGGTAGTTTTCACAAAGCTGATGGTTTTGAAAATCTCTTTTGCAGAATGTGCAAAAGGTCTGAGGAAGATAGCTTTTCTGTGTCAAGAGATATTTATTGGAAATACATTTTAAGGTACCTAAAATGTTAACTTTGCATCATGGGTATATTGTTCCATCTACTACTATGCTCGCTAAACCTAATCATGATTATTTGATATTCTGTTATGGAAAATAAATGTCTGTAGCTTTTAAACAAATATAATTTAACACAAAAACATTTTCAGGAGTTAAAAGAACATCTAAAAAAACAACAAAATGTTTCCAGATCTGTTCTTCATTGGAGAAGTACAATCTTGTCACTTTTCAAGAAACTATGAATTATATCTTATGCTACTTAATTCACTTTGTACTGATGTAAATAATTTATTATTTGCTTTATCTATTTTCGAGGAATGATAGTTTCTTAGTGAATGTAAACCTTGTTTGGTGTGGACAGTACAATTCTAAAACAATCTATAAGTGTATCGAATATAGATGAGACCATTTGTAGCTGTGCAGAAACATAAATTAGATTTTGTTTTTCATTTTCCTTTGTGAATTTCACTAAATGACTTATGAAATTAGCAAATATCAGCTCTAAAAATGTAATAACAAATTGTTGAATTACAGTTATAATTTTTATTTTTAAAGTTTGAAATTTGATTTGCAGATGTGCATTTGTGTTCACTTGTGATTGGATTAAAAGCCCCATGCTTTTTGGTACAGGGCACTATACAGTAATAGTATAGTATGTAAATAATACATGTTTAACTCTCCCATAGTGTACACTTCATATGTACAAAATATTTAAATTATTTTACATTCTAATTGAGAACATCTTAAATCCATTTGAGGTCATGTGCTAAATTCAGCCTTAGATGATGTTCTCTGTTTTGGGTCTGATCAAGGAAGCTAATCTACATTTTATTGTATAATTTTATTGTGTCCTCTTACACTTCCGTATGGAGGATATCTCTTTTCATTGTCACATGGAACAGAGATATTTTTGGATTTTGATGATCCATTTTCCTGATTGATTAGCTATAGGGAAAAGGTAAATTGGAATGCAGTTTTGACATTTTTGGACAGATTTGTTTCAGTTGTGTAAGAGCTAAGACCTGCTATGAAGTCTCATCTTCTTTTATTTTAGTTTTACCTTTTGTGACCTGGAGATCATATTCAGTCTATTTATAATTACTGTGTTTATCTTCACTTCTTTTTATTTACACATGTTCCTTTCATTTTACCTAACTTCACACAGTGACTACACAACTTGACAAGCAGCCAACCAGTAATCCTATATTCCCCAGTTTTTCTGTCAATAAATAAATTATAATTTGTTATTAACCTACTTCATGTGCTTACAGTTTTTGTTCCTGCAGTTGGTGATATAAATAATGCCCAGACCACTGCTATGTCTGTCATATCCCAGCTGGCCTTGTGAGCCTTGGTATTGGGCAAAAAGCCTCATCAGCACTGAATTTGGTAGATATAGTGTCACTAGAATATTATTGTTACACTATTATTTGCTTTTACTCACGAGTTCTTAGAAGAAAGTGTAGTTTCCTGTTTTCACACTGATACTTGTATATTTTGTGTCACCTACAATAAATCACTATACAATCCTTCCACATACTAGATTTTAAATCTATAGTTGTTGCAGAGATCAGGAAACTATTTCATCTGTGAGTTACCTCAATGGTATGATAAAGTATCATTGTTACAATAGTATGTAAATATTCCTCTTAGCAAGTAATACAAAATAAAGATACAGCAAGTACAGAGGCATGGTAGGCATTTTAAGAATTGTTTAACATAAATAGATAAAATATGCAAGGAAATATAAGTTTGTTTATGTTCTGTTTCTCTATTCATACTTCTGTCACATCTATACTGCAGTATTTCAAAATTTCTAGAATGATAAATATAGTTTAAAAGTTATGGAGTAAATATGTGTGTGTGTGCAGTTACAGGCTAAATATTTTCTGATTTCTTCCATGACTTACAATCAATGACATCAAATTGACTTCTTTACTCATCTTGTTTTAATATCTGTAAGTAATTCAGGACAATAATTTTTTTTTCAGATTTTATTTTTGGGTTGGCACATTGAGCGAATGTGTTTTCAGTTTAAGATTATTTACAAGTTTAATATTTTGTTTTATAATGCATATGCATGATAAATGCTTTTATTTAGAGGAAATATATATTTACAGTCTAAATATACTAATGTTATATCAGCCCTTCAGTACTATAAAAGTAATGTGTTTGATGTGTATTTTTCTCCTGTTTTTCCTGTATATTACCTGTTGAAGCATATTTAAACCACTTAGACTGGAAAAACAGG
Source organism: Limulus polyphemus (assembly GCF_000517525.1). NCBI lineage: Eukaryota > Metazoa > Arthropoda > Merostomata > Xiphosura > Limulidae > Limulus > Limulus polyphemus. Next base: position 133,321 of record NW_013667545.1, read on the forward strand.
ATTATTTATCATTTATTATAGTAGAATGTATTTCTTACACTCGTAAATTGAAAAATATAAAACTGAATCTGAAAACTACAAAAAATATGATACTGGTAAAAAGACTTTACACACATGCATCACTATTAAAAGCTGGTTAAATTTATTTATAGATATTACTTTAAAATAAACATTTGTTCAAAGCTATTTTCATGACTGCATATATGATAGTTACAGGGTGTAATTTATTTATTGTTACTTTCATTAAAAATAGAGATTACACTATTTAGTATATCTAATGTCAAAAGCTTTTTATTTTAGTTTATTGTTTATTATTATATTGTAAAGATTTTCTGTTAGTTTAATATATGTATTTAGGACTAGTCTAAATCTGTTAAACTGGCTAAACCTCAGGAGATATTACTGAGATTATGGCTTTAAATATCAAGCAGTAAGGGTATCCAACTGATGTAATAGTGCATTCTATTCTTTATAAGTAGAAAGGTAAGAAGCATATATTTAATTAACTATACTGATTGCCAGGTTGATTTTAAGTTTCACTCTTAACTACCTAGCTTGCTGTGATTGGAATTTACTATTAGTTAGCTTTAAATCACAATACACAATCACAGACAAAGTTTCTGAAAATTGACATTCAAAATAATTTAGCTTTAAAGAATCATGTTACTTACCATGTTGCCAGGTTAAAAGAAAATCTGAAATTTGGTGGCAAAACCTGAAGTAATTCCTGAAATTATGACATATTTCTTATCCAATGCTTACTTCTTAACCATATGCAGTACTACTGATAATTAGGTTATTATGGTTTTTTGAATAATGCAAGTTACAATACAAAAACAAATTGTGTGTCACTCTCCCGTGCACTCTCCCCTTTGTGTATAAGCATGAGATGTTTGTCAAGCGTCTGAAAACTACACAGTTATTCTTTTTTTTGGAAAGCCCTCAAATTTTTTATGTACTGGCTGTGTAAGGTGTTTAGTTAGTTTAGCCTTAACATCATAAATTAATTATGAGGACTTAAACTGAAGCAAAGCTTTTATAAAGATAGCATAAGTGAATAAGAGAAAATAAAAACTGAGTGAGTAAGGCATTCAAAAACAGCATATGTTATCTATAACAATGAATAAATGTAATAACATACAGTTGAAAACATAAATATTATTGGTTCCAATAAGCACAGCCTTCCTGCAAGAATAAACCACTTAAAGGTTAGACAATGTTTACCCATATAAGTGTGAACAATTTCTTTATCGTGGTGAAATTTTGTCACTTATTTACTTTGATAAAAGTCCAACAAATATTAATAAAATGTAGCTTTTTTTTATATTCAACAAATAGAATTGTTATCAAATCAGTGAGTATGGTAGCAATTTCAAAATATTGGGACGACTCAAGTCTATTGAATATCATATCTTTTGTTTATTCTATTCAAAAAACGTACATAAGTAAATTGTCTAACCAGCTACTTAATTATTTGTGATTGTGACATGTTTTAAATAGAAATATTATATTTTCATTATATAAATTTATATCAATTTATTTGATTTATGGAAGATCATTGTGGGATTACTGCATATTTGAAAGGCAGACAGTGGTGATTGCATGGGTCCATAACATTTCTGGGAAAACATTTTTTGTACAAATTTTTCACAAACGTGCAAGTTGACTATCAGAAGAGGTCTGTCATATGAAATCAAGGGTAGTTTAAAAACTACTTTAAAAAAAAAACATATCAGTGTAAAATAAAATAGGACAAATAATACCATGTTAGAATAATATAGTGGCTGAAAAATTTAAGACAGTAGCACTTACCTTGTTGTTTTTTTCTTTTATTGGTTTTTGGGAATGTGTTGTACTAATTGATTAATGAGCCTCTCAGTTAATTGATTAGCAAGTACCAACAATCATCCAGATTTATGTATTTCACTGGTTTCTCTACTACATTAAAAAACATGGCTAACAATATGCTATTAAATTAGCCAAGATTAAAGAAAATTTAAAGCTAATATTTTTAGTAATAGTAAACTGAGTAATAGTTTATACCATTGACATTCCCATTTACAAAGGTCAGATATTTCACCTTAATACAAAGGCACATGTTGATCATATAGTTTGTATTATATTTTCCTGTTATTTCTTATATTGAAATATGTATGCATTAGTGTTTTCAACTGCTTTAAATAGTTTCAAATTAATAGTTTATTCAATATACCACTTCCATAAAAATGTTTTAAAGGGCTTTGTACTTCATTGAAAATAGTAAATTCTCTTCTTTCCATTATTAGATGAAAATTTCATAAAGCATTTAGTGTGTCCTTCAACGTGTGCATATTTATTATTATTTTGTGTGCTCTATTTTTTAAGGAGGCATTCCTATGTTACTTCAATGTGGCTCCTAACTGCTCAGCTTCTCTACCTCGTCTGCAACCAGAACCGTTTCATACAGTTCTCTTTCATGTAAGTTATTTTACAAAAAACATATAGATGTATGAAAGAAAAATATAATTATATAGTTGTCTTTTACCAAAAGTTCTTGTCAGATGTTTGTGAATAATATGTATTAAGCAGTTTTTGTGTTAAAAAGTCTGTGAAATTTCTTAATATACAGCTTATGTATAACATACACACTTTATATGAATTGTTTAATTAAAATTAACAGTGCTCATTATGATATCTGTGACAGTGCTTCCATTTTAACATGTAACACTTTAAAAACCAGGTATAAACAAGGTGTACATTAGTTGTCTATGTATAATAGGAACTAATAGAAGATACAGTTCAAAAATATTTTAGTAACTTTTGCATCACAAAATGTTGAGCACGTGTTTAAGATAGACCATTTGTTGCCATATATTTTATAGATAAAAAATATTTTAAAATATATTAATATAATGTTAATATATTTTTTTAATTTTCTGAACCATGAAATATGTATTATTCTCTTTTTTTTGTTCCTTGAGGCTCTTACTATACACTGCTTGGGGAAAAAAAAAAGAATAGGGAATGGCCATATATTGGGTAGGACTCCCTTTGGTGTAAATGACAACTTCAACATTTCACATGGCCAGGTGGCTAGGGTACTCGACTCGCAATCTGCGGGTCTCGGGTTCGAATCCCCATCACACCAAACATGCTCGCCCTTTCAGCCGAGGGGGCATTATAATGTGCCGGTCAATCCCACTATTCGTTGGTAAATGAGTAGCCCAAGAGTTGGTGGTGGGTGGTGATGACTAGCTGCCTTCCCTCTAGTCTTACACTGCTAAATTAGGGACGGCTAGCGCAGATAGCCCTCGTGTAGCTTTGCGCAAAATTCAAAACAAACAAATCAACATTTCACAAGACATCCTGTGGCATTTTTAACTATTCATCTTTGAGCACTGTGTGTAGTTGTTCCAGACAGGCAAGTAGCTGTGGAAAGAGCTTGGTATATCAGATGGGTTATTCAGGTTTTCTCTCATAGCTTGTCTCTTCAATTCTCCTCCTCTCCTTCCCCCTTTTTTTTTGTTTCCTTTCCGCTCCTTTCATTCCCCTTTGTCTTCAGTGTCTAGAGGATGCAGTCTCAGTTTCTTGCCTGAAAATGTCATGGAGAAGGTATTTACCCTTACACCTGGATTTGCTCTAGTCTTCTTATGTTCCCAAGATAACTGGGTTTCTCCTCCTTATCTCTTATCTTGTATCCTCACTTTTATACTCAACACTCCTTGTCCGGTCTTGTTGGTAATACCTCTGGCATGCTCAACCCTGCTTTCCTTTACTCCTTCATTTAGCTTTTGGGCCCCCTCTTCCTCTGCCCTATTCCCTTTCTCTTGCTCCTACTGTGTCTGTCTCTCTTTCTCCCAGGGGTGTGGTCCCTTCACTTTCACATGTCCGGTTTGCCCAGTTCATTCCTCACAGGGCTGAGCTCTTCATTGTGTATCCATTTTCTGATCATAATTCTTTTGTCCTTCAACTCTGTCAGGTTTATGACATTCATCCACCTGCTTCTTCCTTTCTCGGAGCCATCCCAATGTGGCCCTCCTTTTGGCCCTTTTCACATGGTTGCTCAATCATGGATTATCTGTTTTCCATTCTTGCTAGTTTTTTGATATCTTCTACATTTTGCATTTCCAGTTGCTGTCTGGTTTTCTTCTCCTGTCCTCTCCACTTTATTCCAATCATTCCTTCTTCACTGACCCTCTTGCTCTACTTTCATGACCAAACTGGGACTTTGTTGCAGTTTTCATGCTCTTCCAAGGGCTCTGTTCGAGCCATTAACTTCATATTTATTGTTTCATCTTTCTTCTTGCCTATTGTTGTCATCATTCGAATGTCTATGCCTTCAATGCTTCCTGCACTCTCTTTCTCCATACTTTCTTCTTCTATCCTGACCAGATCTTTCTTCCTAATACTTCAGCTGTTCAGGTAGGTGATTGTCCTTTGATATTTCATTGCATCATATTCGTTATCTATCTCACCTTCTTATGTCTCATTCTCCTCAGACAAGATCGTTCAGGCTGGCATGTGGATAAATCCGCACAGGTCTGTCTCCCCTTATCTTCTTCATCTGGCTGTTTTGTCTCCTGCAGGGTTTCAATTCACCCCAGTCACGGTTCTTCACAACACCTGCATACCTTCTTTGAGAAGGATAAGTACATTTTCATTTTCGAAGCTCTTTTTTTTCCTTTCTTAGGTCCCATCAGGTGGCTGATGATGCACCCAAGCTATGCTTATTTTGTAAAATCTGCATTGGGCCAGAGGTAATGGAAAGCATTCAGACCATCCTCCTTGGCTCTACCAGTGCCCACTGTCTAGATGGTATGCACTGTAAGACTATTACAGGTATTCTTGTGGTGTACAAGAGAATTAATAAAATTGCCCAATCCAGACTTTATCATTCCATGGACTATCATGGAAGAAGATGGCACCAGGGAAGTGATTGCATACTTCTTTGGTTCATACTTCCCAGCTTTTTGATATAGGGTTTGTGGTCACACACTGCACTGTGAAAGACCTTTCCAGCAGGTGGACCAATATGGATCCATGTGCTTCTCTGAGTCTCCCAAATTCCACCCCTCCCTTTCGTCAAGTATAGCATTGGAGACTCTTGCCACCTACCATTTCCTAGCCATTGGGATAGTGGTCCTTGAAGAATTCCTCACTGGTTAGATTTAGCACAATATGGAGAGAAGTAAGACATTGGAGACACTGTGTGTGTGTGTAGTATGGGTTACCCCCAGCACAGCTCATGTCTCCTCCTCCTGCAGCCAGAGTCTGTTCAGTTGAGTCATGTTGTCTGATCGTGCCCTAACTAAACTACACATATTGGCTTGCTGACTGCTGGTGTGCAGTTGCTTGGTTGCCTATATTTGAATTCTGCCCATCCCTGCAACACTTGGGGCTCTTTTGCCTCTCCCCTTTCTTACATTCTAGTCAAAGAGTATACTGTGGTTGAGATGAGATACAGCCTCCCATGGGTGTGCCCCTATGGAGCCCCTGCCATTTGGTGTCACACTTAATGAGCTTTCCCCTTGTGTGCTTTCTGAAAGGAGCTCATCTAGGTTTAAACTTTGCTCTGGCCTCTCTAACAATTCAACATGGTATTCTAGCTGTTCTGTGTGTGGACGTAAGGTATTGTCTCAAAAATTAACATTTTCCTAATCTGAAAATATATTTCCAATAGATACTCACCTCTACACATTTCCAGCTGACCTCCTCACTTCTGGCCATGCACAGTAACCTCCCCTAAGAAATTGCAATTGAGATGACTTTGTTCTTAGATGAGGCCAGAAAAAAGGGGCACCAGAAGTGAGGATTGTTTGTTTGTTTTTGAATTTCGCGCAAAGCTACACGAGGGCTATCTGCGCTAGCCGTCCCTAATTTAGCAGTGTAAGACTAGAGGGAAGGCAGCTAGTCATCACCACCCACCGCCAAGTTTGTGTTGTCCGTCCTCCTATTGGTGGAGAACTATTGTTGCATGATGAAATCATCATGCACCAGTATTGTACACATTAAACGTTAACTTAGGTTGGATTTAGCTCAAGGCTAGTGGTATACAAGTCTTTTTGTAGAGATGAGCAAGAAATATTGCTGTTCTGTGTGCAGAGGTGATTATTATTTCTGATAATAATCACCTCTACACACAGAACAGCAATATTAGAATAGAAACAAATTTAATTTTGATCAAGAAGTTTGATTGTTCACAAATAATAGGTTTTCATATTCTGGCATTTGTTTGATAGTTTGATAAATTGATAGTTTATGTGGTAAAACCTGGATCTTTGTGTGGCTGCTTTTGTGGCAAGATGTTTTTTGATATAATGTGATCTCTGAAGAAAATTTGAAAACTAGCTAAAATAGCACTTGAAATGCTTTTTTAAAACTGTTTGAATGATGTTTCAGTGACTTTGAAACTCTGATTTAATTATGTATTGTCATGCACAATATTTTAATGTTTTTCAAACTGGAAAGCTATGAACTTTAAATATTCCATTATACATATTTTAATGTTTCTCGAAATGGGAAACTTTAAATTTTCTTTTATACACTTAATAATTTTTTTGAAGTTACTTCAAAAGAGAGAGAGAAAGAAAATATACTGCACATTGTATTCAAACACTGAATGTAGCTTTTGTATGAATTACCATGAATAGGAGCATGAGCTTCTGTCATAGCTGAAATAGCTACTAATTTCATGCTTTCACATAGAGAGGATTTTTTAAAATTTTCAAGCAGGTGTTTGCATGCAGGTAAAATGTTCTTATTAAACAGATGTAAAAAGGTTATAACCATATACTGACTTTTTTTTCACAAGTAAAGTTTACATTCTGCTACTTTTCTTACCTTAAGTTCTCAAGCTAGCACATACACAATTTTGATGGCTTTTTCACACAGTAATGCACAAACCCATATAGATTGACTTCAGATGGCATAGAGTTCTATGTAAACCATTTATGAGGACTTATGAGTTAATGCACAAAGGCTGTGCCTGAACATAAAAATGGAGTATTTCCATAATTCTGTCTTGTTTTTGGGCTCTTGTTCAGCTCTATTTCGGTTTATCTTAATGCTCTTGACCCCAGAAACCAGACAGTAGTCATACAAGTTTAAATTTGGCCAGTTTGATACCAGTATAGTGTGAACTAAGAATTTTATTTTTACAGGTTCGCTTGTGTTTACTTGTTAAACTAACTTTGCTATCCATGTTTCCCCCATTTACTTGATACTTAGACTTTTCTATCGGCTGTCATTGCACCTGAATACCACATTTGAATCTGAAATCATTTTCTATTAGAGCAAATGTATTATTACTTTTTTTTTATAATAGAACTGATTGATGTGGCAGATTTTGTCATTCTATTTTTGTCCATCCAATATTTTCACTAACTTTATTTTCAGTTGTGATAGTAATCACTAGATAGTAAAGTGTCAGTTTGAGATAATTAATGCTGTCACAGCTGATTTATTATTTATCTGGAACAGTGTAAGACATTCTACATTTATATTGATAGACAAGAACAATCAGGTTAGGCTTTTAAAACTAAATGTAAATAACTGATAAATTATGGCTTAATGTAATTATTGTGATTTTACCTTAGATTATAGATAATAAAAGATCTTGAAGTGAAATTAATTAAAACTCATCTCTCTGATCCAGTAGTACAGATTTTATCTTATTACATTTATAAAAATCATAGAGAGATCATTGTTACTGAATATACTGTATATTTTTGAAGGTCCCATGATTTTAGATGAAAGAAAAGTTAATTTTCCTTTATACAAATATACATAATAAAGACTGTACAGTATACATTTATGATTAATCTTTTAATTAATATTCAAACATTGGCTAAATTTTTTGTTTATTATTAGTTTGTATACTAAAAGTACGAGTTCTTTATTTGAAGATTTGCATTAAAGTTTTGTAAGAATGTATACTATTTTGTTAAGTATTTAAAATTATTATAGGAAATGCATTCTGCGTCATGTTGAAAAGTTAGTTTTTCTTTGATTAACATTTACTGTGATAATGTAGGCAAAGATGGTCTGGTACTTGTAGATAGAAATGGATGCACAAGTCAACATAAAATGAATTTATTACATTAAGAAATGAATAAAACAACATCTTACCACATCAGTGTACACTTTTATTTTAATATAATGAATATTTATGTTTATTGTTATATTGCTGTGAATGTCAGGAATTAGAATGTCACAGTTTTATGCTAAATTACTAGAATGATCATTTACATTATAGAAGGATATAACAAGTATTTAAAATTTTGCAATGTACTTGTAAATTTTGATGCCTTGTGGCTTACTTCAGATATCTTCAAGCATAAAAAATTGTAGCAATCCTTTCATGAATATGAGGAGTTAGGTTTATAAGAAAAATATTTTGATTTATGAAAAAATAAACATTTTATTGTTTATAACATTGTGTATTCAGGTGTTATTTTTTCCTGCTTCAAAAAAATTCTTCACTGTTCTTTGAGGGTATGGGTGCATAATAAGGGTGACAATGAAATCCCACTATTCGTTTAGAGTAGTCCAAAAGTTTGCTATGGGTGGTGGTGGTGGTTACTAACTGCTTTCCCTTTAGTTTACAATTTAAAAATAATGGAAGGCTAACACAGGTAGCCCTCGAAATAGCTTTGTGATAAATTCAGACAAACAAGCTCTGAGAGATGTGGATTGATGCTAAAGTCGCATATTAATTTAATACATTGTAAATGTAGAATTTGTCATTTGTTTACTCTACATATTCTACATTTACAGTATATTTTACATAAACATTCAGTTTATACATACACAGCTGTTGTGGTGAATATAACAGCTGCAGAAAATGAAGTTGAGTACATAAATGTTTCATTACTTTTAACTTTATGACAGGGCTTGTATCCTAAGTATTGTGTAGAAACAACTAAAAGTTTGTGTAAATCTAAAACAGAAGAAAAAATGCTGAGTATACATTACACATAACTGTGTATGTATATATATATATATATATATGTTACTGATACTTACCTGTTCTTTATTTATTAATATACTTTTAGTAAGCATGCTCATGTTTATGTTGAAAGTACAATATATATATATATTCTGTCAGTATTTCTTTACATAAGCAAGTACAGCAGTAAGTCTTTGCACAACAAATTTGATATGCACTATCAGGTGTAGATTCTGTTTTGGGGGTAAGATAGTAATGTGATTGTAATTGTACTTTTTTATCATTGTTGTGTTGGTTTATGATAGTTACATATGATTACTGTGGAAGCTTTTTTTTTCCAGTTAGAATGTAATTATATATATGAGAATTAATTTACATGTTTCTCTAGCCATGGATTCAACCTGGTGTTGTCCCAAGACCTTTTCCTGAAAAATACAGAGATAAATGGGATTGTAATCATGTGAGGATGCCATGCTCTCCAGAAAATCTTTATCCTGTGAAAACTCCAGTAAGAATAGCTTTTATTTCTAAGTGTTAAGCTGTTGTAAGTCGCCTACATAAGTACAAGAGTGATATTTTTGACTGAGAGGTTTTAAAAAAAGGGGGGAATGTTTTTTTTATGTTAAGATTAAGTGAAAGTAAGTGTAATATTATTCTGAATGAGGATCTGAAAATAGATTTTTGGTCGGTTTAGATTCTACAGTGAAGGTGTAATTGTATTTCTACAAAGTATCTGTACTTTTTCTTAATGATTGGAAAAGGATGTGTTATGGTAAACTCATTTTAGAGGTTGTAACTGAGTGAATATGACACCTATGTCTGTATGTACACATGTAATAATTTGTTGATAATTCTTATTCCAAAAGTTGTGATCTTTAACCCACTGACTATTGATTCACATATAGGGTACAGTCCACCTCTGGCAGTTTAATATGAATGTGCCATATACAGGGTATGGCTTGCAAAAATTTTGTGCATGCTTAGAGCAGCCTAAGTCAATGGGTTAATATTCTAAATCTTGAAGCATGAAGGTTACCATAAATGATGTATATGTACAAGAATAAGTTTTCTTTATCAAGTCTATTTGAATCTACTGAACTATCACCTCTTGTTTGGCAGTGCTATTGTCAAGATGTTGTTTGTGCTCTCTTCCAATGATTTCTTTTTAATTTCATTCGAAGTGGAGATATTTTCTAATTTTTTCACTGAAGCCTATGTTTCAAAATGTTAACATTTACTTCCAGCAAAATTACCTAGGCTTCAAGTGGTGGTACTTGACTGAGGAATTGTTAGCTTTAATACACTGGGAGATTGATCTTGTATGAGTTGACCTTCGTCGGGCCTCAAGTTTGGTGGCCCACACACTTGGGTCTGTAGACTTTGAACAGATAATCTGTAATACTGTTCTAGATTTTTTGAATATTTTGATATTAATATTATTATTTGTAGTTATTTAGTTTCAATAACATACATTTGTTTAGATTTGTACCTACTCCTTATAAGGTAAGGGTTTTTTAATTAAGATTTAGTGATATCTGTTTGTACTATAATGTTAGTTTAGGCTTAACATGTGTCTTTATAATTTTAGGCTTACCTGTCATTCATTTTACTGGTAAATTGCAAATTAGGGTAAACTTATTGTTTCTTCAACAAATCTCATCTTCTAAATTTTTCCTTGTCAATATATGCTTACTTAATTTTACAATATAATGACTTTTTCATTTTAGTAATTAATTATATTTTATACTTCTTACAATTAATTTTGGGTTTGAGGTCCCTGGGTCCAGTGTCTGCCCAACCTTCTCCCACTATTGCTTGCCTTCCTCCTCAAACTGCAGAACCTGTTCCAGACGACACCTATTTTGACAATTTTCCTCCACCTGATTATGAATTGGCCTATTCATTGATCAGAGGTTACGAGATTCCCTCCAGTCTGCTGAATGTGAGGTGAAGAAGGTATGATCCTCTTTCCTACCCCCACCGGAAAGCTTGATTTTGGATTGTAGTTTACTTGCTGCCAGTATGATCCTCTTTCCTACCAACATCAGATGGTTTGGTTTTGGATTGTAGTTCACTTGCTGCCGGTATGATCCTCTTTCCTACCCCTACACGGATGTCTGCTTCTGGTGGCTGGGTTTTGGATGCAGTTGACTTGCAGTGGACGGTCCGTTGCTCCCTAGCATCTATAAACCTAGATGTACATCCTTTTACTCTCACCCACATTGATGTACTCTATGGGATTGAGATTCAAATATTGTGTGGTTTGGATCCCTAACCAACCATTGTTCTCTCCCTTTTTGGATGTGCTCCTCCCAATTTCCGCCCATTTCTACAACACCTCTTTCCACACTGGGCAAAGAGTATATCTATTACAGAAGTGGTGAGATCTCCCATGTATTATCCTTCGGATGCTTTTGATAGATACTTATTTCTTTCCCTCGCACCAGACCCTCCACCTATTCAATGTGGGATTCTAGCTATTTATGTGAGAAGAGGTAATGTACCGTATCAGAAGTTATAATTTTCCTGTACTGAAAATGTATTTCTGATAGGTACCTTCCTCCTTTTGCACTTTCCACCCTTCCTTCCACTGAAAACTGGTGCTTCCATTTTCTGCCAAAACTCAAAGTGATACTTTGGTAGAATCGAATAGAGGAAGTCACATGCATCAGAAGGGTATGTTGCACTCCTATTGGAGAAGGGTTATCGCATGATGATTTGCATGTGAGACGCAGTTGAACCACATTAATCTTAGGATACGTGAGAGCTCAAGGCTTGTGGCATGCAAAAAAAAAATTGGTACAGAGGGGAAACACTGAACAAGAATAGCTATTTATGTAAAAGGAGGTAAATACCTATCAGAAATACATTTTCAATATAGGAAAATTATAACTTTAAGCTGAATCCCCTCTCTGATGTCATATTTTGTTAACCCTATCACTCCGGGTACCCTTTACTGCGCATGACTCAAGGTTTTTTAAAGTCTTACATTGAAAATTTTATTAAACTACTTTTTGTTTATGTTATACCAATTAGAATAGCATAAAATTTTAGCTAATGATCCATATTTTAATTGTATACAAGTTTTAAGTTCTTAATTCAATAAGGAAATATATAAAAAAATCCTGAATTTCCACTAGTGACCCACGTGATACATTTTGTCTTAGCATGTCATCATCCCTATTTTATCCATCACCTCTTGAAAATGTACGAAATTAAACGTAAAATACTCTCTATAAAATCGTTGTTGCTCAAACAAACCATAATATTTATAGCCTTCAATTTTGTTTGGTTACAGAGCTATCAAATAGAAAATAAGACACCTCCTGCTACACCCACCTGTCACATCCTCTCTTTCACAATTTGTTGATAGTTCTCTCTTACGTTTCATTATATATTACCTAT
>NW_013667545.1:146714-177418 GCF_000517525.1 Limulus polyphemus
TTCTTATTTTTCATATTTATTCTTTATTTATTATTATAAAAGTAACTACAATTAAAAATACAGACTTTTTAAGTTTTTCAAGACTAGATTAGGTAAAATAAGTAATAATAATATAATTCAAATGGTTCACGAGGCATGCACGCACGCACGTGAACAGCTTGTGGGTAATGTAATTCGATAGCATAACATGAGCTGCACATTACCCGAATGATTTACTACTTGTAATGGTGCAGATAGTTAGACACGGTTCAAAGGGCAATAAAACAATAAAATTGAATTATAAATAGATGTATAATGTTACGAATTTAGAGCTACTTAGGATAAACAAATGTAGTTTCATGTTACAATTGGAAGTCATTCTAGAAATAAAAAAAAATAGTTAATTTAGGTTTATTTCAATTTTTTTTTGGTGGTTTACGAGGTTGGTCGAATTGATTGATCCCGTTTTGAGATAGGATAGAGAAAATAACAGATAAACTATAAAGTTTTAGTGGAAGAAACATTTGAAATACATTTAGAAGGTTTTAGGGATTACTCAAAAAAAAATTTGAGATTTTTGAGATGACGAAAAGTATTTTTAATTTTAACATGAAAATTACTTTGCACACGGACTATTCAAAACAACTACTCAATTTATTTGTGGACAAATCTTTATTTTATTTTATTTAAAATACTTCACTAAGGAATATGATATTTTTTATAAGTGAAAGACTTATAAATTGAAAGACTGCCAAATTTCGTGAAGATATACCCAATATATCGAGAGTTATAAGTATTAAATTTATAAAGACTTTTAGTGAGTACAAAAAGTCACGTGATTCAGTCAAATTAACCGACTCCATGATGAGAGAGTTAAAGGTTTTTAAACTTCCATTATAAAATGCATTGTCTATGTGTTTCATTGCAGTCAACAGCAAAATAGAAGGAGACCCAGTTATAGGACATTGCATTTTGCTTGTATAATTCAGTGTTCTTAAGTGCATTATTTAATTAAATAAGAAATTATTTAATGTAGTAGTACAATTAGCATAAAGAATTAGACTTGATTTTCATCATCAGTTGACAGCAAAAAAAAAAAAAAACAGGTAAGTACTATATTTCTTGTTTTTCATGTGTATTCTTTATTTATTATTGTAGAGGTAAATAATATGTGCAGAATAGAAACGTTTTAGGTTAGCTAAGGTTATATTAGGTCAAAAAAAGAAAAACTGTAATAATAAAAATTATTCACAAGGTATAGTTTGTGAATTACATAACTGGATATAGTAATGTGAGCTACACGTTCATCGAGTGATTTACAACTTGTTTAGTGGGATTATTTGTTAGGCACACTTCAAAGGGCAATAAAACAATAAAATTTAAGTAGAAATGGATGAATACTGTTACGAGGTTTAAGCTATTTAGAATAAAAAACTGTAGTTTCCTGCTACAATTTGCAGTCATTCTAGAAAGAAAAAAAGGGTAATTTAGAATAATTATTTAGTTTCTTTATGGTGGTTATGAGGTCGATCAAAGTTACTGAATGTTAGGGTAAAGAAAATAGCAGAAAAGACCATGACGAGGGTGGTCAAGAGCCAGCGACTCCCCCTCCATGCCCCCTTTTCATTGGTGTTGCTTATGACATCAGAGGGGGAGTTCAGCTTAAATTGGCCCTCAGTGGTGTTTGAAGTTTGGCAATTTTTGATTTAATGAAACATTCACAATTTTTCTCTTGACATAAGTTCCAATTTCATATGTTAGTTTAGCTGATTTTATGATCGAGATTTCTCATATATAGAAAAATAGCTTTAGATGTTTGACCACTTGCAACATCTTTTTTATGTTTTGCAGTTTTGTTAAATTCAATTAATAAAATACCAATGTATCCGCCTGCTAGTTTTTTTTTTATTATTATCTAGCTCAGGAGTTCACTTCTTATAGTTGTTGTATCTGATGATGCCAGGTTAACCTGATGAAATATTGTAATCATAGATATTGTACTCTGTATATCCAACAATAAACAATTATAAAGTGTGTATATCTTTGAATATATTTTTATACTTTACCAAATTGTTCCAAGGATATAGAGTTTGGCATGTTTAAATACTAATTGACTATTGTGAAAGCTGAGCTGCATGGAAACTGCTTAATTGAATACAGGGGTCCCCATTTGTACGTCGTGATTCGTTTCTGGAAAGTGTAACGTACATCTGAAACAACGTTAAGCAACACAATCTTTACATGTATTGTGTGGGCAATGCTTTCTGAAAAAAGTTCAGTCCACTCTTGAAGAACTTTTTAAAGGGTGAAATATGGCTTTTTTAACTACAGTGTACTATACAAAACATGCATGTGAGAACGTTAAAGGACTAAACATTGATTATATTTAATACTTACGAGTACTTTAGTGGTTGTAAGGCTTGTATGAGGTGAGTATGACACAGGCTTGGTCGAATTGACCAATCAGATGATATCTTTCCCATGGGAACGAAGTTTATGACCAAACAAGATTGAAAGCTAATAAAATTATGCTTTGTCAGAACGATAACGAAATTACAGTGAGTAATTGGAGGGATGGTGAAAAAATTAGAGAAGAGGGGATGCCTAGAGAAAAAAAAGTCACATTTCTCACACTAGTAGAAATCCAGGATTTTTTTAAATATTGCCATATAAAATTAAGAACTTAAAACTTGTATACTATTAAAATATGGATTATTAGCTATGATTTTATGCTATACTAATTGGCATAACATAAATAAAAAGTAGTTTAATAAACTTTTGAATGCAACTCACTAAAACTCTTGTGATGTGCAGTAAAGGATGCTTGAGCAGAGAGGATTAACACTCTAGTGAATAAATAAGGCGATAGTGTTTCAAAAATATTAGTACAGATTGGTAAACACCACACCTGGAAAAGTAGTCAACAAGGTTGAAGTGTTCTAGGAACAAAACAATGCAACGTTGTTTGATACATGGGTATTAATTGCTGAATGCTCTAATAATGCCTTTGTGATGTGTGTAGTAAAGAATGCCAGGGCAGATAGGGTTAACACTAGTAAAGAAACAAGGCAATACTGTTTAAAAAATATTGGTAGTAATTGGTAAACACCACACCTGGAAAATAGTCAACAAGGTTGGAGTGTTCTAGTAACAAAACAAGGCAACATTGTTTGATACATGGTTAATAATTGCTGAACACTCTAGTAATGAAACAATGAGGATGCAATTTAAGATTTAGACTTATCATTCAACAAAGTTGATATTAATGAACAGTATCTATGTACTCTATAATACCAAATATGTTATTGTGTGGTATTGTTGTTAGAGTAGTTATATTTGACAGTAGTACTGAAAACAAGTAAAACCCTTGTACATTATATTGTAACCTGAAAAAAAGTATAGGTGTGCATGTAAACATTTACTGCAGTATCAACAGTTGTTCATTAATATTTAATTCTAGTGTGAATTACATGGAGTGAATGTCAGCACATTATCTTGGCTACTTGTTTTTGGGAAAGGAACAGATTGATTCTCATAGAAATGTAATATATACATTTGCTTCTCTTTGTTTTTTTAAAAAGACTCTATTTCTAAACACAGTTAAAGATGTATTTTTTATTCCACTTCATAACTTTCTGTCTTATATTAAGAACCTAACTATTGAAGATACTTAATTAGTAGTCTTTAGAAAAGCTAGTAATTGATTCAGACTTTATCAAAACTGTAATAATATGGTATGGTAATTGCAAAATTAAAATTCTTCAATTAGAAGCTTGTGGATTTCTTTCAGGGTAGTGGCAGAAAAGTTCAAAGTCGATGGGAACTAATACAAAAAACACTAAGTGCTCCTATCATGTCATCTTGGGATTTAGAAGTAAGTTTTTTGTTTGTAATCTAAATAAAATGTTAATTGTTTGTGTTTATGAATGCATATTGATATATATACACACACACAGGTTGTCCAGAAGTCTGAACCCATAGGAAAAATTAACAATTTATTCTTAAATAATTTATTTATTATTCAAACTGCGTTCCATTAACAGCTATACACACATATCAATTCTTGGTATACTGTGCCATTAGGGTATTTTCTTTCATGAATATGTACAACTGACATTAGAAATGTGTTTGTTGAACTTTAAGAATATTATGTCTATTTTTCCCTATGGGTCCAGACTTCTGAGACACCCTGTATATATTTAATTAGAAAATTTACACTATATTCTAAATTTGTAAACTTTATCACATGTCTTTCATTGATAAAACACATATTTCTTTAATAATTTTTGTTTTGTAAATTTATTGATGTCAGTGTATTTTTATGGTATTTGGATATCGGTTGTTGTTGTGATTACATGTTATAACATACATGATCATCTAAGTTTAATTACTTTTTTAACTATTACCATGTTTTTTGTTTTTTTATCATTATTAGATTCTAAACACCAGTTAGTATATATTGTATATTTTGGTTGCTAATTTGCTGCCACCTTCAGGATAGCTCTAAGAAAATATCTATGTGACGGTAAGTTCTTATAATAAAATCGAGTAACATTAAAATAATACCACACACAAGGAAAGAGAAAGATTAAAAAAAACCTTTCACATCCAATTAACTAATAACACAGACAGCCAACCTAGCATAGAACTCAGCAAAATGTGGATATTCTTCATCAAACCATCCAGGTAGTTGATTCAAAGTCCTGAATGGGTTGATAACACACCTGCCTTTCAAACAGGAAGACTCAGGATCAAATGTTAGTTTATACAGTGTACATCATACTCCTTAGAGCTTTCCTTGAGGTGACAGCAAATTAGCAACCAAAATGTAGGATATAAACTGATTGTTAATTAGTATTTAGTAATAATAAGTTAGTAACTAATTACTCTTTAGTATCTAATATATCTTTTTTTATTAGTCATGTTAGCAAAATCCTATAAAAGATAATTATGAACCATATGTGATTAGAATAAACATGGAATGGAAGATTAAATTTTCTATATTCAGAGCATGATTCAAACTTGCATAGAATTCATCAAGCCATTATATGAGTGTTTCATCAACTCTGTGAAGACCTTTGGTTAGTAAAACACAATTTACTATGGGAAGCATTGAAGTTAATGGGTTTTTCATCTCATCTGACCAAATTTTTTGTATTCTATATAGAGGTCAAGAAACAACAATGAGATTAAAACGTAGCAATATGAAAGTTTGAAGGGTGTAAAACAAGGATTTGTGATGTCACATAATTTATGTGTTGAAAACATTATAAGAAAATCAAACTGGAAGGTATTCAAGTGTCAACCATCCTCCTTAAATGATTTTAAATGTTAAGGACTGGAGCAGAAAAGAGGGGAAATATCTGAATACATAGAAAACAAAAATTGTGGTAATTTTGATAAATGTTAAGGATCAGAGGAGAGGGACTACTTCTAAGTACAAAGAAAACAAAAATTATGGTAATTGATAGCCAGAGACTAAAAATGGTACCACTGATTGTGGATGGTAAAGGTGGAGATAGAATTATTCAAATATATGGGTTCAATTATCAACACAAATAGGAATTGCACACCAGAAATATGGAAAAGGCTTGGGCTAATGTGATGAATGACAAAAAGCTATCACTAAGTCTTAAATTTGGGGTGCTATGCTCCATTGTTTACTCAGCTGTCCTGTTTGGATGAAAGTCTTGGAGAATGAAGAGAGCAAAAGAAAAATTTAGGCATTTGAACTTAGCTGTTTTAGAAAAGTTTACAAATTTCATGGGTGGCAAGGAAAAGTAATAAGTCAATATTGGCATATATAAGACCTAAAAAACATCACTGAAATTTGCATATGAAAGAAAGCTGAACTATTTTGGGCATATTGCCAATTGAAATAGCAGCCTGAAATAGATTTAGATGGAAAGACCTTATCTGAAATATGACAGGATTAATGATGGAACAACTCCAAGAAAAGAGCTCAGAGAAAGATGGAATGGAGGAGGTTAATTTGGGATGCTGCTAAGTTTATTGAACATGCTGAGTGAATCTAATAATAATAATAAACGTTGGTAGTTAATTAGCAGTTACGTTTAGATTATTATATAAGCTACTAACTATGACAATATTTTTCCAGATGTTTTATCAAAAGAAAATAATGGCTTGAGAATATTATAAACAATATTACGTTCTTAACAGGATATTAGTGCTAAAATTACTTTTGGGGTTGTTACTGAACCATTACATTTTTCAAAATTGTTTATGCTCCAAATTATTTGTGGGTTCATGAC
Organism: Limulus polyphemus; assembly: GCF_000517525.1. Lineage (NCBI taxonomy): Eukaryota > Metazoa > Arthropoda > Merostomata > Xiphosura > Limulidae > Limulus > Limulus polyphemus. The sequence continues at coordinate 152,966 of NW_013667545.1, forward strand.
TTTGGGGTTGCAAGGCTTCTAACTGCATAATAGTTACAAAACAAAATGTAAAAAAAAAATACCAGGAATAGTGCAATTAACCCCAATAATTCACTGCTGGGGGTTCCCCCTTATATATATATTTTACATAAAACATTTGTGATGTCACATACTTTTTGTCTTATTTACACTGAGTGCTGTAACAGGCAAAAAGACCTAATTTTTAAGCATGATGTAAAAATGTGAAGTATATTGATAGTGGATGGTATGAGAACAAGCTGGTAATTTAATGGTTAAATACTGTTGGTATTTAAACAGCTTTTACTGAACTTTACATTATATACTATCTTTTTGTTTGTCAACTTAGTCTCTTTATGAATTTTTTTTATTGGTGTTGTTTTTAAGACTTACTGTTATGATTTTATTATATTATTACTTATCATTATAGTTTTTAATATTTACTGTTTTATGTTGGTAATTGTTAACAGAAAAGGGAATACCATTATACATCAGTTTTAAGTAAAAGATTTAATCTGTCACTGGCACAAGAAATGTGAATTTGTGGTATGTGGATATATTAAATTTCGTAATTGTTAAATATAGAAATTATTGGATATTCCAAGTAAAATTAAAACTCGCAGTTTATTCACTGAGAGTCTGTAGTGGGATTTTTTTTTAATTTATAGCTTATCTCATTAAGTGTAGAGACACAACGGCAAATTTGATTGGCTTTGGGGAGTGCACATTATTGCAGTTTAAATACTATTTATTGTACCCATAAGTTTATTAACCAAATCAGAACATTGATTATTGAACTTTTCAGTAAAACTATGTAATTCTAGCAATTCCTTTCTGATGCATGTGTTTATAAAACTTGTTTTCATAATCTGTAGAAATTTGCTGTCAAATATTTCATTATCATCTATCTTTTTTATATTGGGTAGAGGTCTAAAGTAAATACACCAAAACACTAATTTGAGTAAACACTTGAGAATGGGATTAATTTTTTGTTATATAATGAAAGTACTTAAACTTTTAGTTTCTAACAATTTATCATAAGGATTATAGGATTGGTTTGTTGATTACATCTGTGAATGTGTAGCTGTTGTTACACAATGCAGTTCCATTTCTGTAATTATTAGGTGAGTGATAGTAAATGTTTTTAGAAATAATGATTTATAAACTCATTGTCAGAATTGACCCAAAAACAGTATAAAATTATTCAGTGATTTTTTTTTCACTGAAACTGGAATGCTCTGTGAAAATAATTTTTTTTATATTCATATTTTTAAAGAAAAGAAATTAAGTAATTAAATATTTGCTAGATATATAGATAACTGTGCTTTAGTTTTGCAGAGTTAACTCAGTTTTATGCTAACACAATAATGTATTTGAGCTTGTAAATATAGAAACATACGTAATTTGGCCTAGGTATAAAAAGCTACAATAAATATCCAGTTTTTCTATGTTACTGGACTCTAAGGATTTGTAAGTCAGCAACCTGTCATAAAAAATGGGTTAGTTCTTTAAGAATGAAAAATCTTAATAAATTTTTTTTTATCTTTACTGAAGTGTACAAAACTTACTTCAGTTGCATGTATTGAAGTGAGTGTTTGAAGTATGTGTATATACATATACACACACTATATACTATACACACTCACACTATTCACATACATCAAAGGACCTGAACAATTTCATTGACATTACTGGTGATTTTGGATTTCTTACTGAGACCTGTACAATTTTAAAAATGTGGAAACTCAAAAACAGTCTCTACTAAATTAAAGAAAAATTTTTCCAGGGTGCTATAATAGATTATATTTAAAAAACAGTTGGAGTTCAGAAGGTAGATGAAGCTGAAATCCTTCAGTTTTGCTATTGTAGAAATTCATTTCATTATTTAAGTATATATTATATATTTTTTTATTTAAGCAGACTTGAAAACCTTTTTTTTTTTCCTCAGGAAGCCATACTGAACTACAACAGCCAGTATTCAAAGAGATGGGATTTTCGAGGACTACATACTTTTTTTACTGAAGTATTTATTAGTTTATTAAGCATACAGATTTGTTAATACAATCCAATTTTTTGCACTAAAAAAATCATAATTTGCATAAGAATTATTGGGAACTGGATTATATAACGGTTTCTTAGTAGAATTTTCTTTGTCAAGTTTTTTATAGCTTTTGCACCTTATTTTTTTATATAGTGTGGCTGATGCATAAAAAGTCATAAAATCTTTATCTCTTCATTGATCTACCTTGAATACTTGTGTAAAAGGGTAGAAACTGTTTTAAACATTAACAGTTTAATATGCCTGTATTTGTGAGCTGACAGCTATGAGAACTTGATCTAAACAACTTATATAGTCAAAAGATAACATGAGTTCATGGTTAATAATGAAAAATTATTCTTTTGAGCTCCCTTCTTGGCCATTTGTTGTTGAGAAACAGTGCTTGTATGAAAGAAGTACTAGAAGAAAACTATATTAACACATGTACTTTTAGGGATATTAGAGTTAGAAATTTTGGTTTAGAAAAGTGAAACATTATTTGAAATTTAAAACCTTTATACAGCTGTAAACTTGCAAAATTATTGCTGACAATAAAATACAGCAAGAAGCTTAGGTACACCAGAAAGAATTTTACTATAGTTTAGCTCATGTTTCAGCAAGTGAGACAAGTTAATGCTATATTAGCAGATTTATTTTATTTGTGTTTCCTCTTTTTAGTATAAGCATTTATAATTCTAAGTATCCATGAGTGAAAACAAATGAAAAAATATGATATGTTCTTTTGGTGTGTTTTTATTTAGTTTTTGTAAAAAATATAATGTTTAATGCACACTATATGGGCTCAGTCATTTTGAATGACCTTGCAACCATCATGTAACCATGAAATTATACATATTATAACTTTGAATGCTTTAGTGTATCTTCATGAAATTTGGTAGTCTTTAGTAAACATTATAAATCTTTTCTTCACATAAAATAAAATTATTAATTAAATATTTTGCAGATTATTAGTAAACATTACAAGGCTTTCGTACAAAAAAATAACAGGTTTTTTAAAAATAAGTATTACTATTTTTTAAATTAAACATTTTCTTTCTGTGTTTGCTTGTCTTTGTTTTTTCAGACAAACTATTGTCTTCCACTCTACTGGTGTCCAGTTTCAGACCAAAACTCCTTAGTTGTGAATGCTCTGATTGACTCATGAGAGAACTTTCTTTATGCCTATTCTTCTCTGCCTTCTTCCTTGTGTACTGTCCAGGATGAGTTATGTCAGTTTTGGGGTTTTCTTCTTTTCTCCACTTTGATCAGTTCATCCATGATTTTCCATGTTTGTAAACTTTCTTACAGAGAACTAGTGCCATTATAACCTAGGAAACATCTCTGACAAACCTAAATAGGTACTCATTAGGCATAATACAAATATGCATGCTACAAAATTAACAATGACAGAGAGTTTTTCTTTAAAAGATGATTGCCACTTACATTCATTTGTTTCTCTACCAAAAAGACTGAAAACAAGGCAAGAAACCATTGCTAAGATACCAAACTAGAAAGTGACCAACACACCAAATTGTTCATCTTTCATCTTCTTGTTTCAGTCAAGATAATTCTACAACTACTTTATCACCAATGTCACTTTAAATCTAAATCCACTCTATGGGTTCCTGGGCAGTGCAAGATGTCATCGCTTAGTTGTAATAACTAGTAGTAATGAAAATAAATTAAAAATCATAATTCTAATATAAATCATTCCCCCTTGAAGTTAGCTTTCTGACAGAAATATGGTTTTCCTTTAAAAATTAAGTACAGGAAGAAACAGGAATTACTAGTCAATGGTTGATGACTGTAACATGTGGAATACACAATACTTTATACACTATACAATTGGTGTCTTTAGGGAGCCAACCCCCTATATTATGTATGAAGTGAAGGAATAAAAAGAAAAAAATATTAAATTTTATTACACACATTAAGTTCTTCAAATACCTATAGAATGATAGGTTTCTTTTTTGTGAGTGTAAAACACTTAAAAACTCCATTTCCATTCTTAATACCTCACTACTATAAAGGCTTGGTTTGGTCTGAAGTTTCAATCAGTGGTTGTGTCCAGGGTCACTAATGAGGAGTGGAATTCTCTGAAACTAGTCTGGCCCACAGACATACTCCCAATGAAAGAATAGACTATTCCAAGCTTTTACTTGTTGTTAAACAAATATTTAAACAACTTGTTCAGCTATATTTTTATTAATTATTATAAAAGTAACTAAAATGTAAAAAATTATAAACTTAGGTTAAATAAGATTAGATTAGGTAAGATAAAAAATAATAATAATTTTCACATGCTCGTGTGTTATATAATTTGATTGGGTAACATGAGCTACCTGTTTGCCAAGTGATTTACAACTTGTGTGGTGGGATTATTAGTTAGACACTGTTCCAAGGGCAATAAAACAATAAAATGTAATTAGAAACAGATGTATACTGCTATGAGCTTTAAGCTGTTTAGGACAAACAAATGTAGTTACCTTTTACTATTTGCAGTCATTCTAGAAAGAAAAAAAGGGTAATTTATATTTGTTTCTTATTTTTTATGGTGGTTATGAGGTCAGTTTAATTGTTCAATCCTGCATATAGTTAGGGTAGAGAAAATAACAGATAAGATATAAAGTTTTACTGAATAAACATTTTGAAATTTATTTAGAATGTTTTGGAGATTATGCAAATAAAACTTGACAATTTTCAGATGTAGAGAATTATATTCAATCTCAAAATGAAAATCACTTTGCACTAGGAGCAGTCAGCACTTTGACACCACATATTCACAGAGAAATTTTTAATAAAAATACTTTGTTAAAAAAGTCTTTTTTTTTCTACTAAAGACAAAATCTTGTGAAATTTCATGAAGATACACAAAATATATTAGAAATTATAATATGGAAAATCTAAAGGTTGGTGTGGAGCCACAAACTCATCTGAATTGATTGAGCCCATAGTGAAAGAATTAATTTGTTAGAAATGTAAACTCTGTTGCTGAAGTAGCACTTGTATTTCGTTGTATTGATGTTTGCATTTTAACATTAGCTTCCACAGATTTTTGATCTCACATATATGTTATAGTAATATTCTTACTAATTAATGAAGAGAAGAATATTTCATTTATTGTTTGTTGCAGTAGGTGGTTCCAATTTAACATCAAAATCCTTGGGATGAATTTAGTTGTTTTTTAGTAAAACAGTAAATTTTAAAATTGTAAACATGGTAAGAAGTTTATATCACGTTTCTTAATTGTGTCTTTAATTTGATGTGTAATTTTGTTTCCTATGTATTGTATAAAAATGTATATATAATACAACCATGAAAATTTGTTTACAGTCACATTCAGAACTATTGAAAAATGATGTACAACAAAATATACACTGATGATATACTATATTGCTCACATACAAGTTTTATTATTATGGCATATTGGTATTTATTCAATGTTAGGAGAAGTTATGATTCTATACAAGTGCCTTACACAACCATGAGAAATTCCTAAGTAAATTTTAATGGCTGTTTTTTGTGTGTAGGTACTTAATTATCAAAATGGGGCAGAGTTTTTTTCATCAGTTTTACCTGGAATCATAGACCTTGCCCTTCATTTACCAGATATTTGTACCCAGGTAAGAAGTGTAAGAAATGTGAAAAAACGTTTGCATTGTTTCAGCTAAACCCTTCAGTGTTTGTGTTTTTTGTTTTGTTCCTTTTATGAAATCTTAAACTGTGTCAGACCTATCACTGATTTTTAAAAACATATTTTGAAACACTTTTATAAACTATGATTTCTGTCAATAAAAAATTAAAATTGTGGTAGAAACAATTTTATATACAACCTAGCTTTAAAATATGTTTTTGAAAATTAGTAAAATGAACAATAAGAGCTCAAAAATCTTTGTTGTAAAACTACAGAGGGCACACCTTTGTTATTATAGCTGTTAGGCAACTTATATTTCAAACTGTTTCTTTAGTTTTTTTTAATAACTGAATGTTTTAAACCTATCAAAGGTTCAAGTAATTGAGGTAAAAGCTTATAGAATAAAAGGAAACTAAAACAACATGTAGATTGTCAGTTACATTTTGGTTTAATTAGTTAATATGTTATGAGTTAAAATACCATCAAACCCTTTATATTTTTCTGTTAATGATGAAAATAATAACTTATATGACAAAATAAAAAATGTAAATCAAATTAAAAACATTGTAATGTGCAAGCACACAATGCATTTTCTGCCTTATTTTAATATAGGAATTTTTCAAAACTTTTTCATTTGTTACAAGTATGTGTAGCTTTTACATAATACATTATCAAGAAATTTAAGTTGCATTCATTTTAAATACCTTTGTTCTGGCCTGCCTGTAGTAGGTTTATCTGCACCTTGTGTATGGAAGTAGACAGCTGTATTCTCCAATGGTAGATTGGTGATATCTCAAGGTTACAACCTTCCTTGTTTTCTAATGGTATGACCATCAAGTGGGTAGTGCTAATCACTCTCAGTAAATTTGACATTACCATTTGAACTGTATAACAGTCTGGAACAACATTTTGAGTAAGTTGGTCACTTGTAAGATAAATCTTGAGGGAATAATGGCAGTCTGATTAAAGCTGCCTCTCCAGTAAGGGCAACTTTCCCATATCCAGAGCAATTACATACACATTGTGTTTGTGTTTTAAATAAAGATTGATTCATTGTGTCTTACACACTTGAGTAATGGCCATTTAACTCTTAGCACAGACTTGGTTAGTTCAAGTTGAATTTGGAGTTACTTCATAATATATCTTGTTAAACCTCTCTTTATGTAGAGAATCTACCTAATTCACTCTTTATGGAAATCGGTTTTATAACACCTACCAGTGAAGCATGTTCTGTAGATTGTATGAGTGACATCACATCACAATAAAACTGATAATAATATTTTACAAAATCTTTCTTTACTGGCTAGGTATGCAACCCACAAAGTTTCAATCGAAATGCTTTTTATATCAGTCATTTATAACATCTATATAAATAATACACTTGTGTTTGTCTGTCTGGAACTTTCTTTGCAAATTTTTCAATCAAATTCTATAATTCTCATATTGTTAGAGAGGCCTTTGTTTGAGGAGTTTGGATTGCATATTGGCTTTCCATTCAGAATCACCTTACCTGTTTTTGCGTAGTCAAACTTTTAATGCAATAAGTATGGTACACAATGGCACAATGTTGTTGTCATCACGTGATGACTGACTTCAATTTCAAATTTAGTTTTTTATTTGCAAAGTATTTCAAACAAACAACAACACTTAACCCACGTGTAATTTCCTTATAAAATCATAATATTACACTAAATACACTGTGGGATTTCTCAACTTATTTAGGTCTAAAATATGCATGTGCAGTACATTCAAAACCATATGTTTAACACTTTGTGAACACACATTCAGATGTTTCTGCACATTCAGCTAAGTTTGCCTTTATTACAACTTTACGTTTACTTTTCTTTGCAATAACTTAGGTGTGGTTTATTTTCTAAGACTGTTATAAACACCTTTTAGCTACATGTTTCTTTATTATGGGTTATATTCTTCATTTTTGTGAGTTTCTTTGTTTCAACTTGTAAAACTGTCATACTCTGTTTCATACTCTGTACATTATTATAAAATCTATTATTTTATTGTTGATTTTAGAGGTAGTTTTATTAAGTTATGTCTGCATGAGTTTGTTTGTCTGACTGCCTAAAACTTTTTCAAATAGACCAGGATTTATCGATCTAACACATAATGCCTGCAAGAAAGCATAGCTAGATGGTGTGCACAAAAATGAAAGAATAGTGAAAATTGAAGCAAATGGCAATAAAACTATTGCAAATGTTTTGTTGGGTCACACAGCTAGTATATAATATTATAGTATGTAACACCTTATGTGTAATGTGTAGATTGATTGTTTGTGTGACATTGCATCACAATAAGACTTTGTATTGCTTTCCATGCCAGTATAATGTTCTCTAGTATTGAGTGATGGCATATGGCATCCAAGATGTATGATTGGAATCTATTATGCTTTTATTACTTGAAACCCGTATAGGGCCAGTAAAGAAGACTTGTTAAAAATTATCATCTGTCTTATTGTAAAGTCAAGTGAACAATCTTACAGGTTGTTATATTTCATTCTTCTGTTAAACATTTTACATAATTGGATCAAATAAATTTGAAACAAAGAGAAAAGAGAAAAAGTAGCATTTTTATTTAATTTCTCTATATGATAAACCTTTATAATTCTTGTTTATTTACTTTCTAGCCTATCCCCCTGCTTACTAAACATAGGAACCATTCCATCACACTAAGCCAGAAGCAGATAGCTTCTTTACTGGCAAATGCTTTCTTATGCACTTTTCCACGACGAAATTCCCAAAAGAGGGATTCTGAATACTCAACTTTTCCAGACATCAACTTCAACAGGTATAGATTTTATTGTTAAATTTGAAGAGTTACTTTAATTATAAAAAAAAACCCATTAATTATGTTGTCACACTATAATTGTGTAACACAACATACAAAGGTTGAGTACATTATACTAAATGATTTTGGAAAGTCACCCTGTTTATTTGTCCTTGTCACCATGTCCAGTTATGCTCTTTCTCATAACCATGAATCTTGACAATAGCCTTGCAGTAAAGTATCCATTGCAAAAGGCTCTGGTCTAAGGATGTCATGTCCAAAACACAGTACTTCTTCCTCTATGCTTTCATAAATCTAGTGTATGAATATAATAGTTTCATAGCAACCACTTCAACAGTCTAATTGCACAGCAATCTATAGGAAATATGTTTGGTGATTTGAGTGATATGTCTTTATACTAAATAGCATGAACACCCATTTTATTCTCCAGCTTCTTGAAGCATGCGACAGATGAATGGATATGTCAGGGAAGTAATTTGTGTACACATGACGCGTGTCACTTCCTCAAATAGAGATCATTCTTAATTAAATTATGTTGTGCACTGTTGCCTGGGGCATGTGGACAACTTTGCCACTAACTGACTAACCTTTGTGTTAATGGATTCTCACCTGTAAAAGAATTCTACTCTTTTCTTACCACAGTTGGAGTATGGCTTGTTGCAGGTATTTTTCTAGTTGGTCCTGCTATCTCAAGTTGATCTGTACTTGTTTGCTTTCCAGTGCCATTAATTATAAAGACTATCCCTGTCTTGGAAATTCTAAATCCCCAATTTCAACATATGTTTATAATTTGAATTTATGAGTATATTGCAATAGAAAAGGCTGTTACATATCCTTCCCAAAAGTGATAAACACAAAACAATGTCAAAATTCTGATGCATACTGCTCTACCACAACTTTATATTGGTTATGGTTTGACATGGCTTACTTATTTGTGTATTCAAAATCATTTTAATGTAACATACTCAACCCTCTGTATAAGTAGTTCAGGTGTTTATTGTATTGGGAAGTATTTAAAGTGAACTTGAGCAATTTAGAGAGAACACTTATCCTAAGCCAGTTGTATATTTATTTCTGATAAATATTTATAATTTATTTTCTTGTATATTATCTTACACGTCACCTTTTGAAATTTCTGACATTATTATTTATACAATTAATTGTTAATAGTGACTCACCATGTTTTGTTAATCCTTCTGGTGCCTCAGCAGTAAGCTTATAATGCTAAGATTCAGGGTTTGATCCCTGTAGTGGATACAGCACAGATAGCCTATTGTGTAATTTTGTCTACAAAGTCGTTTGTTTCACCAATTCCATGGTCTTTTTTTGTGACATTAAAAGAAGTGTAAAATAACTTTCATAAATTTTTTTATTGACAGGCAGAGACGTAGGGTGGGAAGGGCATTTGCCTAGGGTGCATCCAGAGGGGGGTGCAGTCTGAGCACTAAGCCTTTTATTCAGTGCAAAACTATACAGACTGGAGCGCAAATATAAAAACTTACCATTTGAATTTATCATCCGATTTAAGCAGGATAAGTTGCTCTGTTTAGTATGGTATGGTACTAAAGTTACTGTCTTCACTTCTTATTCTTCAACTACGTCATCTTGTTCTTAAGTTATAACATATATCATGATTATTTTTATATTTTTTAGTATTGTAGTATTTGCCATCTCATTTAGCTACATGCTTCTTTCCTAATATCTAAATGTTTTTAGGAAAAGGAAAAATAAGACTTTAGAAATAGCGTATTCAATGTTCCGGAAAGTCCTAAATTTCTGCTACCAAACATTACAGGAAGCATGCTCGACAGTATAATCAGGTTTTTACAGTATCTGTCATTGATATAAAGTAAAGTAAAAAATGAGATTTATTATAATTAAATGTGGAACATTGATTTGTTGGATAATTCATTTAGGTTCTAGTAATTATCTTTAAAATAACTTTCTTTAATAACTATCCTATGTTATGAAAACACTTGATTTTGATGGAATAGCGACCATGAATAACAAATTTTTTCTGCAAGTCTAAAATGCTTTACACTATATGGAACTTCTGCAAACCTACCAGCTGATTGACATGCATGGGCTACAAAAAAGGGGGGGCTGCAGGTTGTAAAACTTACCCAGTGCACAAAAATGACTGGCTACAGCTCTGTTGACAGGAGTCTGATAGGGGAACATGTAGTAGACCAGTTGCAATTTCCAAAAAGTAATGTCAGAAGGCATTTTGAGTTAAAAGTTGGTATCATTACTTTTAACATAAATTGGACCTGGTGAATCTGAAAATACCTGTTACCAAGCCTAATTTTGAGATTTTACATGTTTGCACAAAATAAATTTTCTCAATACCAGTTTTATAGCATTCTTTTTTTATTCAGTCAACTGTTATATCCTGGGAAAATTATATTGAAGAGTACTGTAGCAATAGTGTGTCATCTACAGGATAATAAGCTATATACCATACAGTCAGATACCAATTTTCTTTATAACTTGCATTAATCTATATAAGGTATACAGAACTACCATCAGTGATATAATATTTTAATTTTATGAGACACAATTCATAAAATGTTTTTGTTTTTTTTAGAAGAGTCTTATCAGCATTAATAAACTACTCAAATTGTGTGGGAGATACAGAACACCACATTTTTAAAATGGATATAACAAAAGTTTATCAATGTTTAAGATTAACATAGCTTCTTTCTTTTTTATTCTTTGCATAAGTATTTTTGCATTTGGTGGTGGCTGTGATATGTTTGTTTGTTTTCTGTAACTTTCAGGTAATGATGGATGCAGTAGTTTGTTGAATTTCAGAATTATAGTTTGTGCACTTTGGATCCATCATTATTTGAAAATACTGTACAATGAAAGACACAACAAGAGTAAATATTAAATGCTCCTGATAAGATGTGTATCTGTATAAAATATGCATTTTTTTGCTTAAAAACATGTCAAAAATAAATGTGTATATCAAACATGCATACTATTTACAGGTACATATATAAGTTTGAAAGAAACAAAACCTGTTATTGATAATAAAATAAACACATGCATAGAAGATCATTCTCACCACAAATTGATTGACAGCAGTTTGTAGGATTTTATTAAATGTACGTTGCAACGTATCCTACAAAATATTTGCATTTAACCACTATATGTAGTCCTGCAGCATCTGTTTGATTTGCTTTCCCAAACAGTGTTGAAGAGCTATGATTCAGCAAAACTGTAATCTACTGTAGAGTGAGTAGTGAATCATATGATATATTAGGCTTCAATATCATTCCCAAATGAAGGAAAGAAAATTCACAAATGAGTTATACCGTAGTTACAGGCTGGTAATTAATTTTTATTCAGGGTTATTGTTGAACTGATAAGTATACCAGTCTAATTGACTGATCTCAGCAAAGTTCTTAATGTGTTGAATTTATACTGTAATTACATTGGGTTTATTTCAATACACGCTTACTTAAATTTACATTATATTGACTATTTCATTTTCATAATTCTTTATAATTTATACTTCTTACAGTTAATATAATTTGTGAGGACCCCTGGGGGCGGGGGTCCATCCTACCTTCTTCGGATATTGCTCGCCTTTCTTCTACAACTCCCAAGCCCACTTAGATTTTGTCAGTTTTCCTCCACCTGATTAAGGCTTACCTCAGCCTTTTTTAGACATGTTTCAAAGTATAATTTTCCCTTCCTTCTCCAGACATTATTTTTCATGATGAGCATTTTGTCTCTTTTGTGTGATGATACTTACATGCCTCACCCTCCACAGACTTTGGGGCAATTTGCCTTAGCTATACCATCACGCAGATTTTCTTCTTTATGCTATGTAGTTTTCCAGCTGCTTCTTACCCTATCAACTCCCCTACAGCAAATGTCTACCTTACACCTCCTTAGGCATTCCACCTATATCTACAGGAATTTCATGGGATCCCTCTTCCTCCTTCCCTCCATGTTGTGGCATATGCCATCTTCAATTCTTTCACTCCACATGTGGGTTCTTTGCCTTTGGGATCTTCTGGGGTGGGACACTGTTTTGTACCATTTGTTTACCATCCACTTCTAATAAAGACTTAAGGTTGTCCTTTTTTTCTCCACCAGTCCTTTTCTTAGGGCTACTTCTGTGCATTTAGCATCACGTTGGGTATCTGCAATGCTATATTTCAACACAATATATTACTTCCACTCACATAAAGAGGAAAAGGAAATGGAGGGTCAGATTGTAGCTAGAGCAGTCGTGGAAAACACGGTTATACAGTAGGCTGGCACAACCATGGTTTCCGTGGCTGCTCTAGCTACAGTCTGCTTCTCCAATACCTCTTCTTCTTGCTCCATCCCTTCTACATCAATTTCCATTTTCTACCAAAACTCAAAGTTATAGTTCCATAGAATAGAATAGAAGGAGTCACATGCATCAGTAGTGTGTGTCACACTCTTATTGGTATAGGGTTGTCGCATGATGATTTACATGCAAGACACAGTTGAAGCATTTGATTGTAAGGTATGTGAAAACTCAAAGCTTGTGGCTTATGAAAAGATTTTTTTTGCATATAGAGGCAGAACTGAATGAGAATGTGAGTGGAGTCAAGTACGCATCAGAAATATAACTTCTATTATTATTTTTTTTCTTGGTTGCTCTTTTGTTGTATTCTGAGTCTTATCATCTTTATTCATGTTCCATGTCCGGCACCTTCCTGTCCTTTACCTGTCCTACCTATGGCTTTCTCCAGTTGTTGTGTACGCATAATGCTGATTGGAGTTCTGGATTGATTGGTCTTGCCTCAATCACTTCTTGGATCTTCCCTGTTTTAATATGTAGTCTTCAATTCCATTCAGGTGGGTAATTCTGCAGGACTGAGAATGGTCATGGTATATGTTCTTATTTTTCATTTCTTGGGATGATATCTTTGATTTTTTTTACCATGTCAGGTGGTTTGCATTTCATCCAGCTTCTGCATTTTAGGGGATTTTACTTTGTCAACTGCTTCATACATAAGCAGCTCAGGTGTTTAGATTTTTCAGTTGGATAAGTTTTTCCTGTTATCTACCTAACAATCTCAACTGTTTGGGGAGTGTCTTTTTAAACACCTACCTCCATCAGGACTATCCATTATCCTTCTTGAATGCATTAGATATAGCTTTCTGTTATCCATGCCATTATGATTCATTGTTTTACAGCTAGCGAGGTTCTAATGCATTGGGGGATGTGGCTTCTATGGGTCTGGCACATTTTCAATCTTTTCAGGAGATGCTGCACGACTCGTGGTTTTTTGCTAGAGTTCTCTTAATATTCCTCCTTCCCTATATGTGTTGGTAGTTGAACATATCCCCCATGTCGTCAGGTTTACCGTTTCAACCCTTTGTCTGGATTTATTTCTCTTCCCTGATGCTCATCTTAAAGTTGGGGAGGGGCGGCATGGTTTGACCAGTAGGAGGTTCAGTTCAGCATGCTTTACTTCACTTTCTTCCTCTTGTCCAGATTTGATTAACTATGTTTCATTCTGACTATTCGATGGTGGTGGCTTATATCACTCACCAATGGGGCACTCATACTTGTTCCCTTTGTGGTAGATAGTGGATCTTCCTTTCTGAACCCACACATTTGACATACATCTCCTGGTGTGTCATGTTACAGGTGCTTTCCCTCATTGCAGATTGCCTTTCCAGTCCCAACACACTTTCTCCCAATTTTTGGTGGCTCTGCCTCATGTAGGGTACTCCTCCATGGGAAACGTTTGACTCTTTTTCTTGATTCCAATTTACCTCTTTTGTTTTTTATTTCCAGTTCGTCATCCACTCGCTCTAGCTGTCAATATGTTCAGACAGGATTAGATCCAGTTTATAACTGGTTTTTCTCATTCCATCACTTTTCTTCTCAAGGTGATTTTGATCATCCATGTCACTCCGGGTCAGGTCTTTGTAATTGATTATATCTGGCCAACACAGATCTGATTTTTTCGGCTGTTTTGGTTTGATATGTTCTTTTTGTTCTGGATCAATTTTACTAACCTACCCTTTGGGGGCTCATGTGGAATATTCTTTTTTGTAATATTCGTTTCTTGCCATCTTCCAACCTTATTCTTGATCAGATCTGATTACCTTCTCTGTCCTGTACATTCTCTGGGCTGCTTCATTGCTTTCAAGGCTTCTTTCCATTGACTCCATTTCCAGCAGTTTCATTTTCTTGCACCACTCGTCTGTCATGATTTTTCCTTTCCTCCCATACCCATTGGGTTCAGCTTGTGATTCGATTGGCCTTTATAATCAATTTTTGGTGTCTTCACTCATTCAGGCACCTTACCTTTTACCTGATCTCAACCCCATCGTCTGTTGGAGGTACTCTATCTGTCGAGCACTGGGACTATCCCTCATACGTTCATTTCCCATTATCTGCTTTGGGTAGCTTATTCTTCCTCATCTGGGTACCATCTTCCAACTGTTTCCATCCTTCAATCTTCGTGTAAGTTTTCTTTCTTCTGTTATGCATATTATTTTTCAGGGGCCTGTCCCATGTTTTGACCAGGATCCCACTCTGTGGCGAGTGGTGTCTGTCCATGTATACTTCAATTACTCGATTTGTCCAAAACCCGCACTATAAGGCCATGTTGACTTCACTTTTATAATTTCCATGGCTACAAAACACACACTACTCATTACAATCACATAAACTAGAAATGGGCTCTTCCACAAGATCACTCATAGGTTAATCCTTGCAATATCTTTGCTTTATAAATATGCCTGTTCTGGACTGTACTTACCAATGGACTTCATGGGTAAAACAGAAGGGGATTGCTGGTCATCCATTGCATTGTTTTCAGGGGAGTGAGAGAGTTGTTACCACTTTCCAGTTCTAAGCCACTGAGGTGGTGGACCATGGAGGTATTCTCCTGAATGAGAGATATACAATATAAACAATAAAGACTCCATTCAGTTGAGAGTAGGGTGGTGGTGTTTTGCTGATGTAGATAATGAGATGTCTTCCAAATGGATGCTCCATCTCTGCATGGGTTTGTCCAAGGAGATATTTTAGCTTTGGAGAGTGCTGTGATAATGATTGGAATCCCTCATCCTACCCTCTGCATGGCTGTTGGTTCCCAGCTGTTGAATTTTAGACTCAGAGCTGAACCAATTGACACAATTTACTCACACGTAGTGTGTCGGCAAAAGTGTAGTTCACTCCTTCGATTGAGATACCATATCCTATCCTGTTGAGTTTTAGATTTAGAGCTGAACCAATCGACACAATGTACTCACACAGGTAGTGTGTCGGAAAAAGTGCAGTTCACTCCTTCAATTGGGATACCTCATCCTATCCTCGCATGTATATTGGTTCCCAGCAGTTGAGTTTTGGATTAAGAGCTGATCCAATCAACATAAGTCCTCACACATGTTCAGGTTGTCCCTAGACCTGCACTCAATTTGCATCTAGTGCACTACTCCAGTGTTGTGGGTCAAGGTTGTTGCACTTATTGGTTTCTCCACTTCTTTCTCTTGTGCTACTCCTTGATGTCTTTATGCCAAGGATGTTACTATGTTTGAGGTGGGAGTGGGACATATATGTATGTTATTTCATTCTGTTCACATGTGCCCGGTTCACAGAATGGTGGTTGGATTTCTCCCTCCTGTCAGATAAATTTGAGGTGAAAACAGTATGATCCTCTTTCATACTTTGACATTGATGTTGGTTCCCAGCGGTCGAGTTTTGGATGCATTTGACTTGCCGTCTATGGTCCATCATGCCCTCGACACTCTACACCTTGGGGCACATCCCTTATTTTACCCACATTCTGTTCATCAGGGAGAATGACATTATAATATATTGGGGCTAGGATCACTGTCCAACCCTTTTCTCTCCCATTGGGATGTGCTCCTCACAATTTTTTGCCTGGATCTGTCACAACTTTTTCACATCTGGGCAAAGAGTATACCTGGTACAGAAAGTGGTGTGATCTACCATGTATAATCTTCTTATTGGAGGGTTCCTTTGTTAGGGTATCCAAAAAAAGTTTTATAAATAGAGGGCAAAACTGAACGAGAATAGCTATGTATGTGAGTAGAAGTAAATACCAGTCGGAAATACATTTTCAGTGTAGAAAAATTATAACTTTTGGGTCCAAGTTATGCAAGAAAATGCTATTCCAAACTTTTTACCCTAAAATGCATCTATTTTTATCCAAACCATTTTTTTGAAGAATCTGTCTAGTCTATGAAAGAAAATGCTCATTGTATTTCAGTATTAAGTCACAAAAACAGCTTTTGTATTGATTGAAATTACTGTAACTTGTAAGTTTTAACTATATACCTGTGCATGCATTTGGGGTATGCAGATACCATCTACGTATTTCACTCTCCTGATATATATCTCATATTTTCAAAATTTCTATATTTTTCTGAAGTTGTGATTTGGAATATACTAAATCCAGTTGAGAGCATGTGCTAATAAAGTCTAGTAGCGGAGTCAAATTATGAAAACTGTACTGTTTTGGGGATTATTGTATTGTGTTTTTATTTCATGCACATATATGTGTGGAACTGTTCTATGTCTGTCATGTGGATACTTTCAGATTAATTAACTCTGATTTTTCTGATTGGTTAACTAGAGAGAGAAGTGGAAATTTAAAAGTAGTTTTGATGTCTTTGAGCAGAATCATTTCAACTTTAGGGCTCAAAACATGCTTGTAAGTTTTTCTCACTTTTGTTGTAATATAGTTTATTTCATTAATTAATTAAATTTTCTTGATAATATAATAGTCTTACCACTTGCATGATCAAACATTCTGTAATCTCTTGTTCTTAAAATACTTGTCTTATTTAGCTTCATACCTTGTCTTCTATCATTCATTCAACTTTCAACATATTAATACCTCAATCAGTCCGAATACAACATCCATGGATCTCCAGTCATAAGGATAATCAAATAATTCTGTGCTTGGTTAACCCTTGGAATACCATGTATATATTTACATGAATTAATATGCAATTTTCTGTTTTATCAGTTTTCGTTTGTTTATTTTTAGTTTCTTAACATATTAGTCCTTTCTCCAATAAAGTTTCTCATTCTAATATTAAAAGGGCTGATGGATATCTAGTAAAACTCTTGTAACTCTTCAAGCATAATGCAGTACCCCTCTACAATAATGTGTAAATGTACATTTCTGGATAAATCTGCTCATGTGTATTTGTATGTCATTATATGTAGAAGTATAAATATGTAAATTTGGCCTGTTTCTTTTATTAGGTTATTTGCTGGAGTTAAAAATGGTGTAAACAAAAGAGGAGCTGAAAAACTAAAATGCTTAATCAATTATTTTAAGAGAGTGACAGGTAAAGGTAAGGAAATACACACACACACATATATATATATATATGTACAGTATATAAAAAAGAAATCTTTAAGTATTATTAAATAAGTGATTTTATTACTATGTGTACCAAAATGTGAATAGCTAAAAATGTACTGAATTTTAAACTTTATAAAAATTCAAACTTTGGCAAATATACTCAAGTATGCAACTTAATCTACTAAATGAGTACAGTATACAACTGTAATATACAACTATAAATTCCATTTATCAGAAATTAATCAACCTTCATTTGTCAGGTGAAGTTACTGTGGAAGAATGTATTATACAGTAAATTTCTTTTTTTCTTGTTTACTCTTAATAATAAATTTGGTTTCATTGGTTTCTTCCAAAACAAAAAAGGAAAGCAGTAATTGACCCTCAAATCATCCACTTGTTTTTATACCATTCACTACTGGTGTAGTCTCTATTATTTTGAATAATTTTGTGTTTTTGCTTGTAACAACATTTATTGTAAAGAATTGACCAAAAAGTTAGTTGAAACCACTCATGTCTGTGTAAAATACTTAGAGAACCCCAGCAGTAATTAGTGAGGTGGTATTTTTGTGTGGTTGTATTTGTGAGACTTGTATTAGGGACAACCAACAAGCAATTTGGTGCATAAATAGTATTGAAAGGTGTGTTTGAAAAGCTAATGGGATCATAAGATTGAAGGTGAAAGTTATGAACAGCATTTATAAATTCCTGCATTGTATTAGGAGATGATTTTAGGCGAAAAAATATAAATGTTAATTTGAAGCAAAAATTGGTAAACGTGCTATGCATAAATATTGATCATTACCAGATTGTCCACATATAATTTAAAGTATATACATTAGCTGCATTTTAAATACTTAAAATGTATCTTAAGGTCAATAATGCAGTAGTTTTCTGCTGATTATTATATAATTTAATCCTAAATACACACTACATTATGTAAGCATTGAATACTGGGTAAGCTAACTCAAGCTAGATATATTGTTCTGACATTGATCTTAGGTTATTCAGAGATTCTGTTCAGTAAAGAGCAAATAATGGCTTCTAGGTCAAGTGAAAAATGTAGAAATAGTGGGAGAGTTTGACTTTAAAATTTGGTTTATTATGTTGTTAAACACATCTGTATAAGCCAGACAGTTTCAATTTGTCAAACCATATGTACTTTTCCATGATATTTTTGTCAGCATTATAGATAGTTAAAAATAACTTCTGCATGAAGTAAGGAAAAATGTATAATAATATGTTAACCACACTATAGTATATCTGCCAATGCCAGTGAAGCCTTTCAACCAATACTGTGGCTTTTCAGGCCAGCTAGGATCTGACTACTGTAGTAGTGGTTGAGATGCTATTTATACTATCAAATTGCCTTAACAACACCTTTTTTTGGTGAGAACTGGATTATGTTGGTGAAATTAAATTTTTATAAATTTTACTGAAATCACTAGACTTTGGGCCAAGTATGGTCCAATGTTTAGTATGCCATACTGTGGATCTATGGGATTGAGCCCCATTAGAGCAAAAAAAAAAATGCTGCACACTTTGGGACCATGTGTGCATTTTAAGAGTGACAGTAAAATCCCATTATTTGATTAGAGTAACCCATAACTTGGTGGTGTTGACTGTTTTCTTTCTAGCCTGTAACATCTAGTACAGATAGCCCTCGAGTAATTTTGTGTAAACAAAAAAACAATAAAACTACAAATTGTAATTTAAATTTTTATAGTACATTATTTATTTTTAACATCATAAAAATTTTCTTGAAATAAGAATTGCAAAACCAGCAAGCTATAGCTATATACTCTTCTTGAAGATTGCTTAGCAGAGTTTCTTATCTACCTATAAATTGTTATCAGTTTCTCCTAACCTGATTACATACTTTCTAGCTTTATGATTGGGCTGGATGATTATTGCTTTCCAAGCCTCCCATGTTAGTTTAAGATACTACTAATTATATAATCACCACTAATACAAGTCTTACCACTTCTGTATCTTATCCACCTGAGGGTTCTTTTAAGTAAATCCCTAGGTCAACTAACATATTATGATACGAAGGTGAGTGATAGTCATTATTTTCACAGGGGAGCTGCACATTCAGCATCCAAAATTAGGTATTCTATTATACCTTTTTCTAGTCAGTGCAGAGTCTGGGTGTAACTTATTACACTGTTTCATTAGCTGGTATAAACACATTTGATGCACTGGTTTGGTTTTTTTGCCCTTGTGCATTATCTATACTAGGATGCTTTGTATCATTTTATTGGTTTCCAATTTGACCAGCAATGATGTCATGAAACATATTTAAAATACCACAGCTGTAACCACTGGTCCCAACAAGTATAGCTTGTCACAAAACAACAGTCCTAAATTTATTGGAATGTGCCATCTGCAATACATTAGTAGATCACTGATAATATCTTATGATCAGGCATGGCCAGGGCCCTTTGATGATCAATATTTCCTATTCCCACTTGAGAAGGATGCTGTCTTCTCCTTTTTTATAGACCCCTTTCTCCATTTTTCAGTCCGTAGACTCTATATAAGGGTACAGTACTTTACTTAAAATTTGTATTTTTAGCATTCAAATGAAATTCATATAAGTACATGTTCCCATGTGCCATTCTTTCTATAAAAGTGATCTCTAGAGCTGGTAGAGCCATACTGCATATGTAGATACAGAGATTTGGTGGTGAGCAGTTGAGGTGTTTATTGTGAATTACTGTGTGAAAACTAATGAATTGCTCTACAAAATGGCACAAGAATAAAAATGGAGATGGCCTGGTTAATGATTGTTTGATATATTAGCTACATGTCTTCCTTTAGGTAAGCATTTATTTGAATTACATTTTAATACCAAGATTGTAGATATTGGTGTAGTAGTTTTTTATTTAACACTAATAATATTAGTGTGATAGAAGTTAATAAGAACTTAATTTAAAAAGTCCCAATAATGAAAGTTTTGTGTTGTAAATAAAGCACTAAGTCTTGGCAGATTTTTCTTCAAGAATAGCAAATTATGTCAGCTAAAGTTTTTAGAATTAATTAATATAATTAAAAAAAAAGTAAAAAAGCAAAATAATTTTTGTACATGATCATTTTTCCATACAGATGTACAAAATCTATAATAATGATCCAACTTGGCTGATGTCTTTATTTCTGTATTTATAAAATATTAACTGTTGTATGTGATCTAGAAAGCAAAACTTTTGTAGACTTTAAGAAAATGTCAAAATCATTCCAAAAGTATTTAAAAACATACTTTAATTTTACATCTTCAACCTTTGTAGAGCCAACAGGTACAGTTACCTTCATGCGTAAGTACCTTGTAAATGCACCGGATTGGGAGAACTCAACACAGAAATTGAGTAGGTTTCAAGTCTCTTCCAAAGGTGTAATAGAAGTAGAAGGTGCTGGGATGTTACAGGTAATATTGATTGTTTTCTTGTTATGCCTTAAGCTCAGAAACCTATAGGAAACACAAGGAAACACATTAAGTTAATTCTTCACCTTTCCATGGCTTATAAATATAATACAATACCATAACATCTCAATATAAATTCCAACAGGCACCTAAAATTCAACAGTTAAATCTTAAAGTTTAAAGCATGAGTTTACCTGCTATTTAATCTACGCCAATTAGCCTTATAGTCACTGCCACAACTTCATTCATGTTTGATGCTCTACAGCTAACACATTGTATGAAAGAAAATAATTGCAGGTATCAGATGATATACAAATGCAATTTAGACACAAAAAAAAACATGTGAAAGATGATTTTTATACTTCTTGATACCATAATTTAAAAAATTCACTATTTTATATCTATTATACGTTTCCAATTATCTCAAAACATGTGCCATAAAGCCAACAGTTAGGGTTCAAGTGTAAGTATGCTTCACACATGAAGAATGAGTTTACTTGTTAGGGGCATAAGGTATTACACCATATCCATTATTGATGGTAGCCACCATAAAACATTAGGAAATAAATATAAATTATGCCTCTTTCATTCTAGAATGAACACAGATTATAACATGAAAACATAAATGTTTAGACTAAATAGTTTAAATCTCATAACGTTATACATTTATATATTTATTATTTTAATTATATTGACCTTTCAGCCATGCCTGATTAACAATACAGAAGTTACAATGATGCAGAACACGTTCACTCGTGTTACTGTATCCAATAACATAAAATTGACCTTTGGTCTGTACAAAGTAACTTGTCTTGGCTGTGTTTTAGTACACTAGTATTTTGTTAAATACAGTCGCATTTCAATTACTATACATTATATATGTATATAGATTATTGCCATTTCGAAATAAGTTCTTAAATTTATTCTTCTTAGAACATAGAACAGTAAATAAAGAAGTAAAGCAAACAATTATCTCTTCTAGTTACAACCTTTGTACTCAGTTGCTACTTGCCAGAAAATGTCTATCATATTAAATGAAGTGTAGTTCAAAAATGCCTTAAAAAAACAAGATGAAAATTAGTCTTGTGTGAGAATAATTAATTAGCTGAATGTAAATTATTAATAAGCCTCATGAGTAATTGATTAGAAAATTCTACTATTCACCCAGCTCTGATATTTGTTTCTTTTATGATGTTAGAAAAACATGTAGGTTCAAGAAGTCTTAATATATAATGATAGAATCCCTATAATCCGAGCGCTTTCGAAAGGTGAACCTTTCTTCTTCAGGGGCAAACTGGGAATTTGTTTTTTTATTCATTTTCATTAAAACTAATAAATTTCCATTCCTTTTTGGAGCTGTGAAAAGTTATGTCAATAATCTAAAATACAAGTGTTGATAATAAATTGTTTGTAAAAACTATAATAGATATTAGTCCCATAACAGAACATGTGATAAAATATTATGGTTTATTTAGAGAGGTACCTGATTTTGACATTTAATTTCCTGGTGACAGTTTTTATGTATCACCTACTTGATAAGTAAATAAATTTATTAAAATATTGTACCAAAATAACAGTCTGCTAACCACAATATAGACTTATACTTCAATTAATTATTGTAAACATGATGTTATATTAATAGACAAACATTTAGCAAAAACAGATCATAGATAAACTAAAAGGTTTAGAAAAACATAGTGATTTATTGTTATCCTAAAGATTTTTTCTTGTTTGACCCAAGAATGACACATAGCAGCTATTCATTACTATGACTGTAGAGATTTTACATTTAACAGTAAAATTCTTGTACAAAACTAAAATGCAAGAAATGGGTTAATTTAAATTTCTTCGAATATTACATCTATCACAAATGTTGTCAGTGCTTTTTTTGCAACTAAATGTAGCTGCCAAAACTTATCTCGTTTCCTTCAGACTGTTAAAATTTAGTGTCCCTTAAACTAATTTTAAAGATTTAGAAAATTTTTTATAAACTACAACAATGTTCTAGATATGTCAATATTTTTAAGTCTGTACATAATAATTAAAGAATGCATAAATTTTCCATTTCCATTTGTCATATCTATTATGTTTGAAAACTTTGAATTTGAGTTTTTAGTTTTTCTCGGAAATAAATCTATTTTTGGTTTTGATTTTGTTTTTAATGTATTTTCCTACAGAATATAATATATATCCAATAAAATTGACCTGAAGAAATAATGGCTGGAGACGGCTTGAATGGGTAATGAAGAAAAACTTTAATATACCAGCAAATGTACAACGTTTCGACAAGGTTTTGTCTCCAGCCATTATTAGTCTCAAAGTGGGTTCCTCGTCATCGAATTTGACCTTAAGAAAATTTTTGTTTGGGAAATTTCTCCTTTTGTTAAGCATTTGTAACTGTTATAGCATACTTCATCTGGATAGTGACATTGCATATGATTTTAGCTGTTTTTCACTTCTGTTTCTTTCACCTACATGTGGTAGATAATGTTCTGGTTCTTAATAAGATGTCACTGTCACTTTGGTGCTAGTAAACACTAGTAATATAATGTGGGTCAAGTCTTTCTTTTTTTTCTCAGTATTGTGTTTTGAGAATTTTTAGAAACAGTTGTAACTGATGTTTTTGTATTTTGAGAGTTTTCTTATTTTATATTGTCTCTTAATTTTTGAAACATTAATTAACTCTTTTTGTAGATATTTTAGACAACCAATAATTTTAATTGCTCCCATTGATAAATGGCAAACTTGTGTGGAAAATCAATATAGAAAAAAAAGGGGGGGGAATCTTATGTATGGTGTATAATTCTTCTCAGGTAGACTTTGCCAACAAGTTTGTTGGAGGTGGGGTACTTGGTCATGGATGTGTTCAAGAAGAAATCCGTTTTGTCATTTGTCCAGAACTGATTGTGTCTCGTCTCTTCACTGAACGTCTTAGTGACACAGAAGTGCTTGTTATTACAGGTAGAAGATATTTTCCACAACATTTTGTAAATTGGAATCAGTAACATTTATTAAACTTGCATTATACGAAATAGTACAGAAATATTATAATTTCTTAAGCTAAAGCTTTTTATGATGCAGTTTTGCAAAGTACCATTACCTAAAGAAGAATTGAGCACCTTAAAAAGCTGTAAGCCCTTGAAAAATGCTCCAGGATAGTTGTACATCTCATCAACAGTGCATATATATATATATATATATATATATATATATA
>NW_013667545.1:178112-179199 GCF_000517525.1 Limulus polyphemus
CTAATTTAAAATTTATTAGAAATATTAATTAAAACCTTCTGATTAACAATTTCAGAAAAAAAAAATTGGCTTGCTTATGATTTTGGTGTGGTATAAAAGATTATTTTTATTGTTTGCCAGTGGTAGCAGTGTTTCATTTAAGTAATTATTTTAAATATAAAGACAGGATTCCTATAATGCGTCACTCTTATGTCATATATATATATTTACATGTCCAAGGTGTAACCTTGGCTATGTGGGTTCTACAATACATTGTCTGAGCTCACATATTAAAGAGCATGCACAAAACACAGCATATAATCAGTTGTCCATCCTTCGCCACTGTTTACGGGACTGTGACATGAATGTCACTTCAAAATACTTTAACCTTTTTGGGGAGTGTGGATATTAAGAAATGCTATACACTAAAGAAAATTTATGGATACACAAGATGTGTCCTGAATTAAATGTAAATCAAACAGCTTAACTTTTTCTCTTGAAGCCATACAATGGGTGCATCGATTTGATGCATCTGGGTGTTTTAGAGTTAAACACTTAAAAACTTTTATGTCTATTTTATTTTATATCTTCTGCACTTTTTTAATTTGGGTACCTCATTTCTGATGGCATGCTCATTAAGAAACATTTACATATATGACTTCTGTCCCAAAATTATGATGAAAATATTGTGTCATCATCAGTCGTTCAGTGTGTGTTAGATAGCGCTAATATATGTTATAAAGTGGGATAATCATAGTACTTTGATATTTATTTGGTGGGTTGCATACCCTGATACCCTCTAGATCTAACTTTGTTGTTACCACACCCATCGTAAGAATTCCACAAGAACATAGCTTTCAACTGCTTAAATGAGAAGGACTTAAACTTGCTACTTGGTTGGCATTTTATTTGTTTTGCAAAATAAAAATGATAAAAATCTCAAATTGAGCTTCCCAACAAGCAGTTTCCAATAGTTCACATATATAGCTATTCTCGTTCAGTGCTGCCTCTCAATTTGCAAATATTTTTTCTCATGTCACAAGCCTTTCAATCTCATGCACCCCTCAGTTCACATGGTTTAACTGATTCTTGCATGCAAATTATCATG
>NW_013667545.1:180199-194678 GCF_000517525.1 Limulus polyphemus
ACCACTCAGTGTGTATATATATACATGGTTTATTCTGATTTTATATCGAAAAGTTTATATTAAAACATAAAATAATGAAAAAAATAACATAAAACTTTGTATTTTGATATCATAAAACAAACTTTATGCTGGGTACAACAATTGTGTTACTTTTCAATTTTCTATTCTGTTTTTACAGGGGCAGAACAATACAATGAGTATTGTGGGTATGGAAATACCTTTATTTGGTCTGGAGATTATATAGATTCTACATCAAGGTAGCCTCTATAGTAAAAAAATATCAAATTTATACATTTGAAGATTGATCTGAAGTAAAGTTATATTTTGTATTGAATGAAATAAACAGGTGATTGTTTTTTTTTAATTGAACTAACCATGTTTATAAGTACATCCACTTGTAGTACTTATTTCCTTGTTCATCATTCTTTCTTAATACCACCGATATGTATATATATATATATATATATATGCTGAATGCATCTTAGGATCTTTACTCTTTGTATTTTTCATATGTTCATAGGTGATTGCTTCTGTTCTTCAGGTATTCTTCATAAATCTACAAGTTTAAGTGTTAAAACATTTTGTGTGATCTAACAACTGCTGATTTAGAGAAATATGTCTGACATTATTATATTCAATCAAAAGAAACAAAATTGCAGTTTGAAATTTTAATGTCATGTTTAAAAATGTGTTTATTCTGTTATTTATTGTTTTGGTCTTAAACACTTTTTAAGTTTGGTAAAAAATTTTACAAAGATGAGAGTTGGCCACCATTTATCAGATTTGTGCTACTTCTGTTGTCAAAGTTGTCATCCACCCAGTTTATTCAAAACTAATAAGTACTGGTAGGTTTGGTCTGAGATTGCCTTGTCTACTTTGATTATGTTAAACCAAAATTGATATATGAGGCTTCTTTTAACTGGTTGATTGATAGACAGTTGACTAACGGCAAGTCATCTTTTTCACAATGTATGAACACCTTAAAATGCAATGGCAAAGAATCAGCATTGAAGTAAGCTTTAAATCTTTTGTTATCCACTTTAATGATGTGCACTTTTCACCTATTTGTTCATTTTTATGTGTGAATTCATTTAGATGGACCTATATTGGACAGAGATATGCATTATCTGACAGAAGTTGAGAGAAGGAAATATACAACAAAATTCTCTTTCAGGCATTTTGTTAAAAATGTTACAATAGTATTAAATGTCACAAAGTTCAAAATTATCTTCATTCTCTCTATCATGTTAAACAATAGGGGGGGGGGGTAAAATTGTGGAAATTTCAGACATAAGAGAAATATAAAATGAAAAGTCTAGTAAGATAGGCAGGAGGTTTATGCATGAACATATATAATGTTCCATATCTGCCTTTTAAAATATTCAGTTTGTAAATAATTGGTCAGTAATTTAATCTAATGTAAATTTATTTGTACTAGTATTGTCTTAAAATTTCATGAAATGACCAGTTTGTACTTAAGGTAGCTTATACCGTTTACATAGTGTTATCTAGATTTTGGACATTTTATCAAAAAATATCTTCATATTATGCATTTTGTATGAAAATATAATGAAATAGGTACAAAGACATATTCTGGCTCATGTTGTGTAACATTACCACTGGGGCTAATTTGCATATTATAAAAAATAAAGAAATACAAAAGAAATGTCTTATGTTCCTGGTAACTTATACAAATATTACTAAGGCCTTTTTATGACCATCTGATCTATGTATCATTGAACTATTACCTATAATAAGTACAGTAGTACTTATAGTAGGAATGGGCCAGATGTGCAATACAAATTAAGATCTCAAACACACTGCAAAAAGCATGTAAACAAAACTTTATGAGCACTTTACACACGCTGTTGAGTAGTAAACACCATCATAGCACTTGAGAAAGTCATTAGAGTAAAAACAAAAATTTCACAAAATCATAACTTTAAAACTTTGAAATTAAGAGAAAAATAGTTTTGATTTTTTCTAATACTTTAAAATTTTATGAACCTGTTAAATGTGCTAGTAGACATAATGAACTATTGAACACTATTATATCTTTAAATGAAGTAATTTAACTGGCTGCCATTTAAGTTTTTAGTTATATTAATAACATTAAAGGTTTGACCAAATCTATGTTTTATTTGTGATTTGGAATCTGCCACTAAATAGTCACCATTTTATTTAAAGGTACTATGTATGAGACTAATAATGAAACTGTGAGTTTAAAATTGGCTTTTGATTTGTCGATGTATGGTTGTAGTAACATATATTGTAAGCTTTATATTCAATGTTTCAATTTAAATGTTTGCTAGAGGGAACTGCTTATTATGATAATGCACTATTTAGAAAGTTCATTGTAATATAATAATCAAGAAGCTTTGTGAAATATCTAGAACAAGGATACAATATAAGTACGAGTAAACAGTAAGTGAGAAGTCAGTTCAGTGTTAGAAATTATAATTACGTGTCTATGCTGTTATTTGATCGATTAGCCTTGGAATTCTACAAGTTTATAAGTAAGTTAGGCCTAGCAAATTTTTTTTAAAGAAATAAGTTAATTCATTATTGTTGCAGGAACTGGATTTGTTATTATTTTGACCAATAATCCAAGAAAACCTACTCAATAATAGAAATGTTACAACACTTGTGTCAGAAGTGGGGTTATTTTGGTAAAATTAAAATAGATCAAAACTTTATTAGAGATGATGAAATAATTAAAAGAAGGTTGAGAAGGAAGAGTAAAAAATCGAAGAATGAGATAGGAATTTAAGAGGGGAGTTAAAAGAAAGAGGCAATTATTTAAAGTAGAATTAAGAACAAAAATAAACTGACTGAAAACAAGATTGAAAGAGCTGTACAGAGGGATTAAAACAAAATGCTTAAAGAAGTGCAGTAAGATGTCAAGAAAGTTCAGAAACTTTTAATGACAAAAGGAAAGAGTGCAAAAAAATCACTGACAGAATAAAACATTTGGAAAATGAATTGGTAAATTCAAAGAGTAAACCAGCCACATATCTTTTTGTATCTGCCCAAGAATTCCAAAATAAAGCACAATTTATTAGTAAATATGGAATAGGAGAACCTGTTTGGGTTACAACTAGTAATACTGTGTCACCTGTGACTGCAGGACTTTCCTGGAGTATTCCAGCCATGACACTACCAAATCAGGTTTCAGAATATAGTAGGCCAATTCAACAACTTTGATGTAATGGTACAATGGGAGTCATATCAGGCTCAGTTCAAAATCATTATCAAAGTAAATGAGCAGTGAATAGTTATTGAACAAAAGCTATTCATCTTTCTGCCTATTTAAAAGGATCAGGATATTGCAGAAAGAGATCTTAGCAGAACTTGGAAAGATTTGGAAAGTTGTACCCAATTATCTTACCTGGATGCTCCTTGTGAAATGATGGATTCATCATCACATGACCAGTTATAGATGCCATAACAGATAAGGATATGACATTTAAGTTGAAGCAGAGTAGGTGTACATCTTTAAAGGAAGCTTTGCAATTTGCAATGAAACTTGAATCCATTAAAGTTGCAGATAAACAATTAAAGGTACCATCTTAAAGTTATGGGATCATCAGACCAAGTAGTATTGAAACATCAATTCCCCCTGATGATAGTCCAGAAGAACCAGTTAGACAACTAGTGAAGCAGAATGGATGAAATAAATCAGTAAACAATAAATGCTTGAAGTATAACATGAAAGAACATATTCCCTGAAACTGCCAACAAAAGCTATTTTGGAATAAGAACTTCTCCCAAGGGATACCAAAAAGAGAGAACTGTTATAGATGTAGGAAACCTGGCCTTTAGAGCTGAGATTGTGAGGAATCAACAACTGTTAATACACCAAGGAGATTCTACCCCAACCAGATCAAAGGAACAAGAAAAAGCTAATGAGACATTGAAAACATAGGAATTATCTAATATTGTTGGACAAAATTCAGCAGAAAATATCATTATCTGTCCCAAATGAGAAAATAAATTCATTATTTGAGGAAACTCATCCACGAGTAAGTGGATGTATTGATGAAAAATCTTGCATTGTGTTGACTGACACCAGGTCTAAAATTGTAATTGTTCAACCAGATTTGGTAATGAAAAGTAGGAGAGATGAAGAGAGAGAGACTGACATGAACATCAAGTGGATATAAAATTCCAGCAGGAGGGAAATTGGAAGTTATCCTTACTGTAGGAAGCTTCTGTATACATCATGATGTATGGGTAATTGACATTGATGAAGAGGAACTGACTTCATGCATAGGCATGGATGCAAGATTAGGCCAGTTTCATCTATGGCCATAAAATCCATGTACAATACATAACAATTAATACACCAGAGACTGAACTTACAGTAACAACAGGAGGTTGGTTACTTTATCACTGAGAAGAACAATACTCATATGAGAAGTTATTATGAATAAACTTGCATCTAGTGACTAGGACACAGTGGAACCAAACTTCCAGCATGTCACGAGGAATTGGTAGTTGAAAGAGCTCTCATGGCTGTAAAGAATAAAGATTAAAGATTTCATACATGAATTTACTTGGGAAAGTCTTAAATCAGTTTGTGATAGAATGTACAGTCACTGTGATAAGATTGTATTTCATATAGGTGACATGGTATGGATGAACAATTCTTTTTGCAAGAAAGGACAAACTCCAAATTAAAGTGGATGTTGGGAAGGACCATATTTTATACTGAGAATAATCAAAGATGTGATTTACAGAGTCCAGAAGGACAGCAGTCCAATTCAAAGGTCATCCACTGTGATCATCTTTGGGAATATGTTGGTGAGAGAATAGCCAGCTATTTAATTTCAGAGAATAACTTACCTGCAAAAAGTCCACCTGCTGAAGATCCCATGGTTCCTATTAAGACCACTTCTAGAGGATTATCAAGGATGGAGCAGCCAGTGGGAATAACTCAGTTTTCAATATTTTAATTTAGATATTTGCCAGAGGGAGCTGCTAATAATGATGACACCATATCTGAATTTTATACCCAATTTATTCACTATTTCTATAATTATATCCAGTTTTGTATCTTTGGTCATACAATAACTTGAAAGGCACCAGAAATTTTTTGTCACTTGTTTTTCATGAAAGCAAAGATAAAGCTAAGTCAAGGAAAGAATTAATTTGGAGCATATACCTGCACCATCTCTTTCATCATAGAGAATGTTTTTAAACAAAAATCAGGATTTCTTGATAAAGAAATTTATAGTTTAAAAACATGTGCATAGGGAACTACAAATTGTTTTCATTATCATAGTAATCTAATTCAACATTTAATTGTACAGTTTCTTCTAAGAGTATTTTGGTATACAAAGAATCTGCATCAAAACTAATGCAGTGCACCTTACATTCAAACTTTGTTTTACATTTATACTGTAAATTCAAATTGTCTTGGATCTTTTTAGTCGTTAATTTTCTAAAAGAAATCAAGCAAAAAATCTTGCAATAATTATGAGCAACAGTATTTGGAATTATATCTTTAAAATCGTAGAGAAAAATTATGATAGTTTTGGTGGTGTATGTTCTTTAGAAATAGAAAATGTTTATACATATTTTTCATGTTATTAAAGTTAAGAGAAAATCAATCAGCATTAACTGATATATATTTCTTTCTTTGCTTATCTAGTGACAGCTGGGGTCGAAAATACACTCAGATTGTGGCTATGGATGCTACACATTTCTACAAGCCAGAGCAGCAATATCAATATCACTTTGTCAAGCGAGAATTGAATAAGGTATTTTGTTGTGTATAATATAGTTGTGTTTGAGTACTTGATGTTATTTACTTCAAATGTTGAAATCATATAATGCCTGACTTCTATTTTTCTAACATACATGAAACAAGATACAGTAGCAAGCTTTCTTTAATCCATTACTTGAAAGTACAGCTACATTGATAGTGGTGTAATTGTTACATCATTTTACACAAAGAGTGAAGCAGCTGTTTCATTCTTTGCATATTTAGTATCTTAGATTTTGTAGTTCAGCATTATCATATTACAAAATAGTTTTCTTTTGTGAATGACTGAATCCTAAGGTTGATTGTAATGTATATACTTTAAGCTGTATTCAGCAGTCTTATACTGAAACATACTTTCATAAATCATTTAGGTATATTACTCTGTATTAGGAAATTTGACTTGAATTAGGATAGCAGTCATTTTCTATCATTAAGCTAGAATAGTAGTGGATGTCATTTGTTTACGCTATTTTTGCTGTGTATAACTTGAATACCATTAGCAGGCAATCGTATTCAGAGTGAGTGAGTTAAAATAATGGCCACGTTTATGTTGAAAAATAATTTAAATAGCACCATTTAAGATTTAAAAAGGATTATACTCTCCACTTGTGAAAAACTTAAAATAAAAAGTGTTTATATGATGAAAATTTGAAGATCATAACGTTTTTCTAGTTGTTATGCATTGAATTGAATATGATTTTATGTTATTATTCCAGTTTTAAAACAAATTGAGTTTTTTATTGAAATTGAGATTACAGAATGCATATAGACCTTGCCTACATTTTATATATCTGTTTTGTTTTTACTATTAATTTTAAGAGCCAATAATGTAACATTAAAAGCAAAATATTGGCTTGTTTAGTTTCAGGAATAGCCAGTAGTGAAACATTACAAACAAAATATTGGCTTGTTTGGTTTCAGGAATAGCCAGTAGTGCAACTTTACAAAGAAAATGTTGGCTTGTTTAGTTTCAGGAATAGCCAGTAGTGCAACATTACAAACAAAATATTGGCTTGTTTGGTTTCAGGAATAGCCAGTAGTGCAACATTACAAACAAAATATTGGCTTGTTTGGTTTCAGGAATAGCAAGTAGTGCAACATTACAAAACAAATGTTGGCTTGTTTAGTTTTAGGAATAGCCAGTAGTGCAACCTTACAAACAAAGTGTTGGCTTGTTCAGTTTTAGAAATTTTCAGTAGATTTAATATAGGTACATAAAAGTAAGACATTATTATTAATTTTAGGTAAGTTTATGATTTTCATATTCTGCAAATGATAAAAACACAGTATGTGCTTGTTTTAAAACTGTGTGCATTTAATTAATGCATACTCAAAGCTGATGCCAAAATAATTAAATAAAACAAAGACATTTATAATGTATTATTCTAAAATAATTACTTTGATACAACCTTGTGTAGATATTTAAAGAAGAGTCAAACAATGAAGAAATTGTGTAGTACACTGAGATAATTATTTTGATTAAATAGGCATACTGTGGATTTTACGATGACACAGTAGCACCAGAACACCTACCAGCAATTGCTACCGGAAACTGGGGTTGTGGAGCTTTCCGAGGAGATCCACGTCTAAAGGCTTTGATACAGTTGCTTGCTGCTTCAGAAGCACAAAGAGATATTTTGTATTTCACCTTTGGAAATGAAGAACTGAAAAATGACATTGAGGCCATGTGTGATTTCCTGTTGCACAAGGAAATCTTAATAAGTATGTATACAGGAGTTCCTTATGTTTGAACATTACTACTATATTTGATTTTAATCTAATGTGGCATAATATAAAGTTTACAAATAATCTTAAAACAGTATAACATATGTATTTTTAGAGTTAAGAAACATCTCGATTTTTAAGAGTATCTTATGTTATGAGATTAATCTTAAGTTATGCTGTTTTCTGTGATAAATGTTTTGTACTGATAATTTATATTTTTATGCCAATCATAAATTAGTAGTGATTAAAAAGCAAATTAATGTCAGTATATAATAGTTGGATTAGAAAATTCCACATAATACACTACAATATATTGAAAAGTTGATCTAGCTAATTACATTTTTTATTCTTAAAAATAAAATTGTCTGAAAATATGTTTCATAACATAAACAACAAAAATGCATATTGAACTGTTATATAAAATCATTTCCTACTAATTCCTTATAGCTGAGAAGTTGTGCTTTAAGTGCAACTTGTGAAAGGAGACCTATGCATAAGGGTTTTTAACAATGTGGAAAGAAGTGTTTCTTGATAAATATCAAATAAACAGGTCATGAATTAGTTTGATGCAGGCTTCATACACTTAACACTTTACAAGGAGTGTAAAGTTAGGAAATATATCCAAGTTTTACATCCATTAAATTAGCTTCACCACCACAATATTCAGTAAGGTATTTTGTCTCTCATGGAGTAATTTAGTTTTTGATTTATTGGCTGGAGTCAAAGGAGTAGCTTGATACTTCCCTTGAACTTTCTCCTTCACAGTCATACAACATATAAGGCGAGATTAATAAATGTTTAGTTATAAAGCCAACATGTGTCATATACTAAAAAATTAACTACTTACACTTTTCTTTATTTTTTTCCACCTTAATGCTGAACAGAACAAAACTTTCAAATAAATACTTTTTTGCTTTTGTTGATCAGCAATGGCTTTGTTTTATATTTCAGGAACAAAATATTGGTATGAAACTGTCACTTCACTCTAAAAGCAGATGCAAAATACACAACACTCATTACTTCCACTGACATCATTTCTTAGTTTTCCAATAAAACTTCTTTCTATACTATAATATTTCATTGGATTCCCTTGTGGAAAATTCTCAATCAATAACAGCACATTTCTGGAATAATATTCATATTTCAACCAATAAATGTAAAGTTCCAAGGATATTAAATTCATCATAATAATATTACAACCTATCAATTAACTGGTATCAAGCCTCCATTTAATTAAATTCTACCTTCTCACTCTATCAGAATAATAGTACAGTCTAGCTTAACAACTCACACTGTTGATAAAAAAAAACGTATTCCAAAACATACTTACCTCCTCTCACACTCACAACTATTACTCAACTACCATGATTTCTTCCTTGGCGCAACTAAGCATTGGTCTGATTTTTTCTTGCTTGCTTCAGTTTGTTACACCCCACTTAATTGCCCTTGGCGATATGTCTCATGACACTCTCCACCTACAGTGCCTTGCAAAAGTATTCACCCCTACCAATAATGTCACACACAAATAATGTAAAAATTGTTTTTCATGAACATGTTTTTATTCAAAACTCTAATGATCAAACTTAACATTGTTATGTGTGAAAGAGGTTGAATGTCAGCAAAACCTACAAAGAAAATATATAAACTGAAATTTGTTGATTGCACAAGTATTCAGCCCCCTAAGTCAGTACTTGGTGGAATCACCTTTGGCAGCAATTACTGCTGCGAGTCTTTTTGGATAGGTCTCTACCAGCTTTGCACAATGGAATGGTTTAATTTTTGTCCATTCTCCCTAGCAAAATTGTTTCAATTCTGACAAGTTTGTTCGGGATCGTTAATGGACTGCAATCTTCAAGTTTTGTCATGACTTTGACTAGACCACTCCAGGACATTCACTTCTTTTGAAACTACTCCAGTGTGGCTTTGGCCTTGTGCTTTGGGTCATTGTCCTGCTTGTAACGTGAATTTTCGATTCAGTTTTAGATTTTTGACTGACTCAAGCAGGTTTTCCTCGGGATTCACCTGTACTTTGCACCATCCTGACAAGCTTCCAAGTCCCTACTGATGAGAAGCATCCCCATAACATGATGCTGCCACCACCATACTTGACAGTTTGGGGGGGGGGGGTGGTTGACTGGGTGATGAGTTGTGTTGGGATTGCACCATACATAATGCTTTGAATTTAAACCAAAAAAAGCTAAATATTTGTTTCATCTGACCACAAAACCTTCTACCACATGGGCACACTTGGTTGAGACTGTCAGTGATCTTATTTGTTGTGAGATGGAGACATATATATTTGGTTCTGTGGTGTTCTTCTGGGGGGCTACGAGACTGAAAATGACATTATGGAGAGAATTTAGATTTGCTTTTTCCTGCACCTTCTTTTAGTCTGTTGACTTTTCATCCCCCATGTGGGACATTGGTGAGGTTGCGGACTTGCAACACTGAAATTCGGGGTTTGATTTCATATAGTGGACACAGCAGATGGCCCAACGTTGCTTTGCTCTAACAAAACAAACTTACTTGACCAAATATTGTTCCAATCAACACAGTTTTTAAGTGACATAAAAACAAAAAAGGAGGACATTTTGGGATAAGCTGCCTTTGATTTCTTTTCTTCTGTTGGTTCATTGAGAGTGTGTTGTTTTGGGTCTTTCCCCAGTTGCTTTTGAGCCTGCACCTTACTTGATGGTTGAAGGTCTTGGAGCATATCTTTAGCTTTCTCTCCATTCATGGACATTGTAGTTCATGCTGGGAGGCTTACTTATCAGTTATGTGAAGGGGCAGTTATGCCTTATCTCACATAGACGTCGGAACTTCGTGATTTAGCCTACCACTTTCGGGGTTCTAAGGTGGAGTTTGTAGTTAACCTGAATAGATCACGGTCCTCTGATGGTACAGGGTAAGTCTACGGACTTACAACTCTAACAATTTGTTTTCCTTTTTTTCACTTTGTTGGAACCATTGTTAACATGCGTATTGGTTCAGTTGTCGGTTTCTACATTCATCCCTGTTGTCTCGAATTTCCTTGGCTCCTACAGGGGGTCATAATTCTGTCCCTAATAAGTTGGTTCCGACCACCGACATCAGCCTATCGGTACACTGGTACTCAGAATAGATTCTGTCTATATCTATGGGTTTTGCTGCTCGGTTAGATCGCCGCCAGCAGTGCTGGTGATTATTGTATGCCTTCAGGATCTG
The DNA here is from genome assembly GCF_000517525.1 of Limulus polyphemus. Taxonomy (NCBI): domain Eukaryota; kingdom Metazoa; phylum Arthropoda; class Merostomata; order Xiphosura; family Limulidae; genus Limulus; species Limulus polyphemus. Next base: position 190,896 of record NW_013667545.1, read on the forward strand.
TGGAAGCTCAGCTCCAAGAATTTCTGGACGTATGGTAACCTTAACCACAGATCCAGGAGCACTACAGGTCCTTAAGTCAGGATTAGTCATTCAGTTTACATCTTCACCACTATTATCTACCCAAGCTGTAAGGTTTCCATCTCCTGCAGATCCTTGGGATTTGGAACTTAGTTCTAGGGCTATCAGTTTGGTCGGTCTGGGGGTAGTGAGAAAGTTGTGCTAGTTCGTCAGTTGTTGGACCTAAAAAGACAGGAGATTGATGTCCTGTCAACAATCTTTCTCATCTGTATCAATGCCTAGATTCTTCAAGGTTCACAAGTTACTCATTCCTCAATCTGAGTTGACATTTTTCACTGGAATTGTAGATGTCGAAGTTCATTGTAGTCGGCTCTTATCTGTACATTGCCATAGTGGTGGCATCCCACCACTATCAGCATTTTTTTTGTGTCTTTGGATTTGGATTGGCTTCACATGGGTTCTGCCATATTGTACAAGTTTCTTCTCTTCACCTACATTCCATCACTCTGTGCACACACCATTCCATAGATGACTACTCCTGGCGCCATCTCGTCAATTGTCAGAACATCACATCCCGATTGTACTTTCAGAAACAACCAAGGCAGTCTTCATTCCCAGGGCTGAGACATCTGTTATTGCTCCAATTCAATATGTCATCAGCCTGGGTATTTTATGTTTTACATCTCATCTCTCAGTCAGGCTCAATTGACTCCCATCAGGCTCCACACTATAGAACGAAATGCCAGACTCTTATCTCTCCCACAGCATGGATGGTTCTATCTCTTTTGGGAATGTGGGCATCACTCGAATCCCACATGCCTTTGGAACAAGAGCTTGAAAGATTATACAGAAGGGTGAGTATTTTCTTTGCTACCTTTCAGGGTCCCTTCCCTCATTTTTACAGGATCCCACTCTGTGACAAGTGTTGCCCAGGCAGGTGTGCTTTTATCAAACCAATTCCACTCTAGCAAATACTAATTCAATATACCTTATACAGGTTGCAACAAGCTCTGTAGAAATGAGGTGTTCCATAAGACCACCTCAAGGCTGACTAAGTGGTACTACTGTACTATGCTGGACTGCCAATCATAGACTATCACGAGTAAAGGATAAGGGGATATTGCCCATCCATGCCAATCATTGGATTGAATAAATCAGGGTTGGTTTGCTTTTAAAAATTTATGGACCTTGGTTCACCTATTGCACTGTTTCTCAGAACTCTGGAAGTTTTTTTTCCCAGATGTCAGTAGGAGAGGTACCAGTCTATGCGAGAGCCTACTCATAGTACCAGTTCAGGTCCTTCTTTTTTATCAATATTGGCTCAGTAGATTGTTCAGGGAAGAAGGTCCATTGTATTCTTGTAATTCCAAATGCACAATGGTCCCATCCTGGGTCCTTGGTTGAGCACAGTTTGTTCCACGTCCTCCCCATAATTCCGGAAGCAAGTGGAATTTACCTTGCCCACACAGTTGAGGATAAGTGTTCATAATTCCAGACAGGATGAGTTCTTTTTGCTCAGGTTTAGTAAGGTATACACGATCTCATCATTCTAAGCATGGGGTGTTGCCTTTTGGACTTCAGGTTAAGGAGAAGGTTTGTCCACTTCAGTGTTGCTTACCTACTCATCATGATTCTGGTGACTAATGCATCACTCTCTGGCTACAGGTTGGGATCTACTCCCAAGTATATATATATATACATATGTAGATTTTGGTCCAATTGCCATAGCCACCAACGTGGGATACAGGGACCATGGCCTTATAATTCCAACCCCAAGTAGTGAACCTTGGCTATCTGGTTTGGGCCTGGCCAATAGTGAAGACAAATCATGCAAAATTTCACCCAAAGTATATGAAGAGTATACCTGTTCTGGATGTAGTGCAGTTCCCCCACTAGGGTGCCAATCTTCTATTGACATAGCCATGATCTATGCAGATGCTTTCTGTATGGATAATGCCCTCACTGACCCCTCCACCTTATCAATGTAGGATTCTAGCTGTAAGTATGAGTGTAGATATGTTTTGGAAGTTAACAATTTTCTAAATTGAAAATGTATTTCCAATAATACTTTCCTCCCCACTAAGAGCTGGTGTTAGAGACTGGGATTGAGTCAGTCTCGGAAAAGTTATAACATTATCTGAATGAGGTCCTTATATACAGTACCAGGATAGAAGGTGCACTGACATAGATGGAGAGTGTCATGAGACATATATTGCCAAGGGCAATTAAGTGTGGTATAAAAAAAACTGGCACAAGTGAGAAAACATCAGATCAGTGCTTAGATGGGCAAAGGAAAAAACCCTGACAGTTGAGTAATAGCTGTAAATGTAACAGAGAAGTAAGTATTATTGGAAATAAATTTTTGATTTAAGAAAATGTTAACTTTTGTTACATTCACTATAATCTCTGATACAAAAACTGAAAGTATAAAACTTAATACTAGGTATAAATAATTTTCTAACAGTTGTTGCTGTTTATAATAGTGTTTTTGCACTCATAATAATAATGCATGTTGACATCATATCCAACCTATTTACTAAGTACTCTGAGCTTAGCTATTCAGGACAGAAAAATCAACTTTGCTTTTTAAGTACCACCCTCGGCACAATATAAAAAAGTTGGTGTTAGATAGGAATTTGTGCCAAGTTTGTTTTTATTCAAATACTAAAGTATTTACACTAACTACCAAGCATTTTCTCCTTTGTCTAGGGCTTTCCTACATTGAGCAAATATTGCTGCATGGCTGAAACCTAGAGCTTTGTATAGTAGGATAAATTAGACGTAGATATCTTTAGACTTGTTATAATCTTGGACATTTATTTTATATCTAGGCATAGATCTAATGTTTGGATGTGAAAATTGATAGGACTATGCAATAATAGGAAGCTGTGCTTCCACAGTAGCAATGATACTAAATATAAAGCATTATGTAGATTAAATCTCAAACATCAAGTCTCAATCAATACTGCTAAGACCTATATTTAGGCCTTCTTACTGATACTATAATACCTGTGTTAACCTACGACTAAGTCTAGGTATGTATATTAACCCTTTCAAGATTGGTCAGCAGTGGAAGGCAATGTCATCTCATTTGTTGACTCCCATTCAAAATTTTATTGAACTACTATTTCATAAATTTGTATCAGTAAGTTTGGTATGAAACTGTAGATTATAATTCAAATTTTAGTACTATATATTACTCAATTTCTTAATTAAAAAGTAAATATATAAAAAAACAGACAAACATCGATCTTTGTGTGTCACGTGGTATGTTGAATGCAGAATTTGTTCAAATTATATGTTTGTAAAGTCAAAATACTAAGTCTATAGTTTTTTACAAATTACATACTCAAATTACCAATATTGACAAGGTAGAATATAAAATAAGGTCTTATCTTTTCTATCTACTGAGATATTGCTCATGTGATAAATCAAACACAGTGGCACTCTGCCCACCTATTTAAAGTTTTGGAATAGCTCCCTTATATACACTTCTATATATGACATGAATAACCAATCATAAGCTCAGAACGTCCCCTAGTGGCTTTCTCAGGATGCCATTTCTTTCTTTTGAACCAAGATTTCAAGGAGGTAGGGTGTGTCTTTAGTTTGCTCGAACTTTCATATTTTTTTAGACTAAAATACATCTTAGTTACCAAGCTTTATAAATTATAGTGAAATTCTATGGTATTGATGTAGTAATTTATGATTTTTAGTTATTCAAATGTATGTATAAACCTAAAAAATTATTTTTTTCATATCCTC
>NW_013667545.1:195678-213214 GCF_000517525.1 Limulus polyphemus
CTTAAATATTCTGTCCAGGATTATTCAAGACAAGCTAAAATACCTGTAAACTGACAGGAAATGTTTAAACTTTATTCAAACAATGCAAGTTTAACAGTAATCATATATTTCAAATTATAACAAAGCTTCTTCATAAACAACAAATACAGATTTGGAGGTGATCCCACCCTACATCTCATTGACCATAAGGAAAAGCATGGCTGTTTGAGAAGCATTCCAGCAACTTTCATACTTTGATCTTGAATACCTTTAGAATATTCAACATGTTGAGATTGACTCAATTGGCTGGGAGTAATTAAACAACAGGCTTTACAAAATAGAAATAGGGTTAAGGTCAATTTTGATCCCTTAGGATATTCCCCATAGTTCATAGTGTTTACATATAAATTTTGGTTGAGATTGGCTCAATAGGCTAGGAGGAGTTAGGGTGCAAACAAACACACATTTCATCTTTATATAGATAGATAATTTAAAGAAAATATTTAACAGCAATAAAGTCTAATGATATGGTTGTATGGTGGATTAAAAACGAAAATTTATTACTTCATAATACTAACAATAAAATGGTTTGAAATTCCAGAGTATTTTAGTGTTTTAGTAATTACACAGCTATAATTATAGAAGAATTGTACTGAATATGTCATAGTTTTTATTTTGCTAATCCTCATTAACATTCAAACTGGATTTTAACAGGACAGTTAATCAACATGCTGAAACTTTACTCCAGGCAACAGCAGAAAGGACAGTTGGTGGTGAGGTTGTTTGACTTCATTTATGCAACATTCAGTGATTTTAACACAGACACAGAAGAGGAAACAGACAGCCAAATCACACCTCCAAAGAGTCTTGTAAATTCTTGTAAGCCTGACTCACCAGACAACTTAAGTAAAGAATACTTCCTAACTGAAAGAGAGCCTGGTGAGAAGAGAATGGAAATACCAAATGATGCATTAAGCTCCAGTGATACCTGTGGTACATCTCTTGGACTGACTTTGAAGCAATTAAATGTAAAATAGTGTAAAATCAGAGGTGAAGAAATGTATACTAATTAAATGAACTACAATGAAACTGGGAGATTAATTATTTATTACACATCTTGAATACACTCATGACTGGTATGACAAAAACTTGTATTCTGTGTCATTGGGTATCATTTAAGCAATATTAATGAACAGAAACATTTTATAAATATTCATTATAGTCTTAGTCATATATTGTTTATCAGGGAGAAGCTATCTACAGTAAAGTTAACAACTTTTACATAACTAATAATTCAGATAGTTCCACAATTTTGTCATTATCTATGACCTGCTGTTGTCAAGATGTCAAATTCTAAGGGCTGAATTATTAGTGGTATGGAATGAAAATTTTGGGGAACAGTCTTTTTTTATTATTATGGTTTTCTGTAAGTGATGATATCATTTGAATATTCATGGGTGACTAAGAAATCCATTGTTTTCAGTTTCTTCACATGTGAACCCATTTCATGAGTAAAAATTTAGCAGGATACATTGCTACATGTACTTTTTAAACCACAACAACACAATTTCATAATTTTATATAAACTTGATAGACCACAGAGATTCCACTATATTTCTTGTCCCACATCAAACACTGATTTTAAGCAAAATTGAATATGCAATTTACAATGATATTGAAGGCTTTAAATTACACTAAATGCAATGCACAACAGATAAATGATGTTTCATGAAGTTTTAAAATAATCTTGCCACAAGTATGAAATATTTGTCTTTAAAACATTTCTAATGATAAAATCATCTATATGAACCAGAGTATTTAAGTTTTGTATTTGATACATCTAAGGTTGTATTGTTAACTAAGATGTCAAGAAGTATAGAAAAACATACAAATAGAATATTCTTAAAGTAGTATGAAGTGTCTAAAAATTATGAAATTTATTCACAACAAATAAAAGATCACGTAAGGAAATGTTCTAAGCGCAGTTCATCTTGGTGTTCCACAAGGTAAAGTATATCAGAAAGGGCATACTCCACTGGGGCATTAAAGCCTGATTCATACATCTAAAGAAAAAATACTTTCAATGACTCATTACTATAAAATTACAGTTCAGAATTGTTTTAGTAAGGTAAGATTTAATATTTTAATGTCATAATAATTATAAAATAAAAGCTTTCGGCATCAGATCACTTTATGTTTACTTGTCTTATTTTTTCTTCCATAATGAAATTGTACACTCCTTATTTACACAAAAGTAAATGATTAATAGTAAACAACAGACTTGAGAAGGTGCAGTATATATATATATAGTGTTTCTAAGCTTAATTTCTGTTCATCCAAATAGTAATAAGAGCATGAAATATAATTAAAATGTGACATGATGTTTTGCTATTAGCTGTAAAAATATATACCAGAAGGATTAAATACTATAAAAATAAAGAGGACTGATGCAATGAATAACATTTACTTTCATTAACATTTCAAACTATACTTTACTCATATTCAGCATGTTTTACAGAATAAAGGTGTACTTAAGAAAATATATATTAAAACTTATTTAACAAAAAACGAGTAGGCTGCAAGGTATGGTAAGTTAAAATAATTTTAGTTGTAGGGTGTTTGGGTTGTTGTTAAGAGTATGGATCTTTTTGGAAATTAATTTAAAAAAATAATTCTATTTTGCTTTTTGATAACCTATAGTTAATATTAATGAAACAAGTTCTTTTATGATCTGATGTTATATTTCTGCACAAACTATACTCAATAAATAAATGTTACATATCTGGATTTAAGCATGATAAACATTACTTAAATGAAATTACAGTAAAGACTAGGAATGCTTTTCTCCAGTGTTTATGAAACATAATTTAGTATATATCTCATAAGAGGCCAGCACAAACACCATTTCCAATACCATCTAGCTAGCACTGATTGTAATACATGATAACGTGAATATATTCAAGCAAGAAATGGTCTATCTGAATTAATTTGGGCAAATGGTTTTTAAAACATGGAGAGCCCCCAAGTTATCTTAGGCAAATCATGGAAAGGTTTAACAACCTGAACTCCTTACAACTAAAAGTATTTTAACTCGTGCTGCCTTGCTAGGATTAGTTCTGTCCACATAATTTCTTTTTAGCCTACCCACTTAATGTTTCAACTTCTTATTGTGTTAGTAGAAAAATTGTTGTGTGGGTACTTGTATACTTATACTTTTTATTCTGTAGAACATGCTGAAAATGGATCAAGTACAGTCAGAAATATATGTAAATAAATGTTATTCATTGCATTGGTGATTTTTATTTTGAAACTGTTTCTTTCCTAACAAATCATTTACAACAGGATTAAAATACAGCCATTGAACACCAGATTATAAACATATATTCCACATGACAAATCTTTAAACTTATACACATTTTAACTCTCCCTAACAGGCTTGGTTATTTTGACTACTCTTTTCACAACATGTAACTATACATATATTTACTACATTAAAACTTATAGCACCTTAACAATATTTGGCAGACTTTTAATAAACATTACAAGTCTTTTGTGCACAAAAAATCAGATTTCTAAATTAAGTATATTTACTAAAGATTTGTCTGTGAACTTATGGAGTCAGAGTCCAACTAGTCTGAGTGGAAGGTGATTCTTATATTAAGATTAACAATACTTATTTTCATTACAGGTTTTTCCAATTTCATTTGCATAACTTCTAGAACATTCTGAATGAATAGGAAAAGTTTTTTCAGTATAATTTTTTTCTGTCATTTTCTCTACCCTAACACTGTATACAAGCTCGGCCATTTGACTGATCTTGTAGAAATTAATCTACCCCCCCATCATTCTCTCTAGAATGATTGCTTATTATTACAGCCAAAGCTAATACAATTCAAATATCTTGGTCTTCACATTTAATGCTTTACAGCAACTTATGCCAAAAGAAAATACCGCAAGAGGGAAGTTCTGTGTAAACACTGCATCAAGTTACTAGCAGGCTTGGTAAAATTACCACATGCTCAACTTGTGAGACATGCTGTTGAGTATTATTTTTTAATACTTTTCTTATCTAACCTGATAAATTTCAAATTTTTCCATTTTAGTTACTTTTATAACAATAACTAAAAAAAATACATTTGGTACTTGGGTATAGGTCTTGTAATTTTTTGCTCTCTAAGTCTCTATGAAAATTAACCCTGTTTGTAGGGATGTTGTTAGTACTTTACTTAATTTTTATTTATTTTAATTATATATGCAATTTAAAATGCAACATATTAACCCCCAACCAAAAAAAAATGCCCTAAAACTATTATAATTTAATTGGTTTTCTAATTAAGCCATACATGCATTAAAATATTTTTCTTACCTGGTTGAGGTGATTTCTGCAATAGCAGACTATAAAATTGATGCAGAATGTCTCAAAACCGATTACAAAAATGAGCTAATTTCATAAAGTAAGAAGTAAATTAAAATCTTCTCTTTCTGTTGGTAATGAATAATCCAATAGCAAATATCAAAGAGAGAATTATTTAAATTTTTTTAAAGATAACACGTGCTAGGAGTGGCACAGCATGCGAGTTTCAGTTTATGGCATATAACTTATTAAAGCAGGAAAAATAGAAGCAACAAGTTTTCAATTTAATTCAGGGATATGTAATGTATACGTGGGTAAATCCTTGGAAAGTTAAAATAATATAAAAGTGGAAAAAAATTCTAAATTGTACAATTCAGTGCAAAGAAGTCTCATGTGATACATACAAGTAAAGGTTGAAAATATATTTAAATATTTTCTTTTGCAAGTAAAAAATTAAAACGTACACGGTATTAAAATTCAATTTATAAACTACATTTTAATTTCAAATTTATTAACATACACTGGTAGTAAATAGTTTAATTAAATTGTAAATATAACTCTATATAAAGGTTGTAACATGCACACCTGGACCTACCCATATCTAGAGGGTTAAGAGTTACATTTTCTTGAACAAACATTGAAAAAATTAAAATCTCAATTTCACAAGAATAAATGTATTAAATAACTGTTAGATATAGACCAGAAATCAATGTAGCTTTTAAACCTACTGTTGTAACATTTTCTATCACTGGGTAGGTTCTTTTGGAAAAATAGTACAAAGTCCAGTACATGTAATAATTAAAAATTAATTTATTTCTTCAGTAATGTTTGCTACAGGCTATGTTTATTGATACTGTTGTAGGCCTAACATCAAATAAAACGTTTTACAGAAATTCCAAAGATTAATTATATGTCTAATTTATTTAAAAACTTACATGCAGAATTTCTCATCAATTGATCTATAACAAACATGCTTACTGAATCCCATATAAATAGATACAGTAACTCTCACTCACTAACACTGAATCAGTTATTCACTCACTATACTACCTCTGGTACTTATATTAGTATTTCTATGAGTGCAGGAAAGCTTCTAGATATTACATAATTATTATGATTAGCTCTCTCTAGCAAATAAACATCCAAATTAAAATATTAAACATAGCTTACAACAGTCTTTCACTTTTCTTCCATAAATCTGTACCTTTCAAAATTTTTCATTTATACCACTTGGGATCAGATGACAAGAATATCAATCAAGTCTGATTACTTCAACTTTTACAATATGAAACAGAAACAAATAAAACTGCATACATTTTGTTTCCTGTTAGCAACAAATTCTGAATCTCAAAATACCTTGTTTTGTTTTTTAAATAATGCTTAAAAAGTTTGATTTCCATAATATTTAACTACGATTAGACTGTTTATAGCTTTACCAGTTATATTAAATCAAATTTCATCATAAGGATTGTTCACTAAGATAACTTTATTTGTCTCTAAGTGACACATTTAAAGATTACCAAGATGTTGTTTTCAATCATCTATGGATACAGACTTATCTAATCATATCATAATTACATACATATCACCTCCACTAATACTTTGTTGGAAGTACATAAATACTGACTTTTTCTAAATCTATGTTTTAAATGTTTAATATCTTACCCCTTGGTATTTCATATCTTTAGGTGGATATTTAAAATTTGGTCCAAAGTTGATACTAACCTACGATGAAAAATATAAACCACATAATTTACATAGGAAATTTTCTACATCTTTAAATAAAATTTATAATCACTGGTAAGTATAAAAAGAAACCATAGCAGAAAATTAGTTAAAATACAATAAGTTTTACTTTAAAACATTGCTGAAAAATATTTTTCAATTTACATATGATGGGTTAACTAAACTGAACTTTATAAGAAAGATCTTCTACATTATGTGCTGTCCTTGGAATTACTCCTTTTTTTTTTTTAAATCATGCTTGGTATGATGTCCACAACAACACAAAGAACTACACACGTTGATAAACACTTCAATGTACATGAGCATTGGCTTCCAAGACTATACTTAAGTAAACCAAATGCCCAGAAATCCATGGGTGTGTAGTCAGGTGACTTCAGAAGTATATCAAAGAAAGGGTGATCATGAACACTGTTTTTATTCTCCACGTTTCATAAAAACACTACCATGAACTTGAATGTATAACCAGTGATAAGAATAGGTCAAGATAAAAAAATCTGGAGGTTAATGGCAAGCATAGCCAAATCTACAAGCGGTGCCATAGTCTGGAGTAAGAGGATAAGTATGGCACAAAATAGGTTGTTATTTAAGGAAACCTATAGCACTTAACTGAATATTTAGATATTGATGCAGAATTAATATTAACATCATTGCTTTTACTGGGTGAACCAAAAGTCCTGATTTTTCCCATACTGTTGTAAAGTAGGTGTGAAATATTGAAAAATTGCTGACTCAAGGTGTTTAGGCATATTGCGGGCGATTTCTTACCTGACATGTCATGATAGTAAAGGTCAGTCAAATGCTATCAATCTGAAGTAAGATGTGTCAATACAAAAATTGCAGCACACAATGATTTTACCCCAAAAATAATGTTTTTCTTAAGGGTTTTTCCAGAAGTTTTCATAATTTTTCAAACCAAACATATTTCACTTTAACCCTATAAAGATGAGCTTGATCAATTTAACAATCTAGTAACTACCATATAAAGTTCAAATTAGTAAGGTAATATTAGTAGCACAGCAGAAATACACCTTGCTATTAATATTACCTTATTATTTGAGCTCTTACTACCACACTGGGGGCTATAATGCCAACTTCAGAAAGTAAGATTTTCTTACTCACCACCCCAGTGGAAGGAATTTTTCTTTCTCTTTTTTTCATTTATTTTTAACTTTTCTTTGGAGAGCAGTCACCTTCCCATAACTGTCTGCAGGCAGTGAAGAGTGATATAGATGTGGGACATTATGGGCTCGAGCACCCACATCTTGCTCTTTACTATTTTTTTTTTCTTCTTATTTTACTCTCTTATTTATTTATTTTTTTACATGTTAGGCTTCGCAAATGTATTTCCACTGCTATGTGGGTCCAAGTTCTGCAGTCATCTCCAAAACCAGGATACATCTTATAGCATATGCCATGGTGACTTAATGTGCATCATTTTTGTTTAAGGCTTGTTTTGTATTATGAGTGTTTTATTTCACCACAGATTTGGTTTTGCTGTTGGTAACAAAGGCCTTCCTTCTTGATTTAAATATTAACTATTTAGATAATGTTCACAATTATATTATATAATGTCAGAGAGAATTATATACTCTTGTTAAAAGACAAAGGATATGGAAAGGGCATGTCACAATTTGAACAAATATAGTGATATCCCAGTAAAGCAAAAAAAGGTTGAAATACTATATTCTGGCTTGTCAGTGTCTACAGTATGTGTTTCTAATTCTTTGAACAATTTGACACCCTAATAAGTGAAAAGAAACATCTATAAATGAGAAGCCAGAGTACCACCATGTTATGTGACTTAGAGGTGCCGATTGACAATCTATTTAAATACTTCCTTTTGAAATTAAAATTGGATAATATGAACATTTGAATTACAAACTACATTTTGATGTCAAGTTTATTAATATACATTGATTGTGGTATACACATTTTCACCCTCCAATGTCCATAGTGTTAATACAGAGTGAATTATAAAATTATGCAAATCAACATCTACCAACTTCTCTTTCCTGCTTCTGGAACTTCACATTTCTATACAAACCTTGGCCTTCCTGCATAAAGTGGCATAAAATATTCCTAACCCAAAGAAAAGTAATGATCTACAAAATATTGTTCAATACACTAATGCTGAGTGTAACTGAATGGGTAACTCTATGATGAATTGGAATGCTATAGTAGCTGCAAGAAGGTATGCAGCAAGATTTCTTGGGTAGTGTCACACCAACACATCTACAATTTTATGCTTTTAAAACTTACATTTTTTAAGTCTTCAAGAAACAGGCCCTAACAAGTCATGGCAGAGGTCACATCAGCAACAAGCAGATACACAAAATAACAATGCCACAGCAGCAATTGCTTGTTATTTTAAGCTCCCACACAACCACAAAAGCTGTTGCCTCAGAAAGTGTCCTTAGCCAGAGATAAGTGGTACATTGACTACATCATAAATTTCATCCTTATCATAATCACTGCCAACAAAGTATTGAACAGTAAGACTAAGAAGATACATTTGGACTGTTGTAATTGGTTCTTCACAACGTTTGACGTCGATCCACAGTTTATATTATGCATTTTATGGTCTATTATTGCATGATCGTGTGGTCAAAATCCATAATGCACACTGTTGGGCAACTGACAGTCCACACTAGCTGCAGCAATACCATCAATTACAATGGCATACAAGTGTGTGATGTGGTATCTACTGTAACCACAATTGGACCAGTGAGTGTTCTAGGACAGGGCATTAACAGGAGATCATTTTGTGCAGCTGATTTTGCAAGGTGTTGTGAATGAATTTACTGATGATTTAGTGATAGCCTCTTACTAGAGGATTTGGTTTTAGCTATATGGTACACCACTCTATTTTGCTGCCCATGTATACAACATGCTAAATGAGTTTTTCCAGGACAATAAATTGGAAGGGCTGATCACAATCTCTAGACCCAACACAATAACTTTATTCATGTGCAGTTACATCAAAGAATGAGTGTATTCTAAACCCAAACTCATAAGAATGAATTTGTGTGGCAAATGTAGAAATTCCTGGGGAATTCTTTGCAAAGATTCAATACATGTCCATAAAACATCATGCACAAGTATGTATTTCTACAGTAGGTCTGCACATAGTTTTTTTTTGTAAGTTAAAATGATTTTGCAGACATGTTTACTGTATCTTTGTTATTATTTCCTGATTAACTCAGGGGAAAAATTTTCAATAAGCAAGCAACATTTATGGAGTAATATCATTCTGCTTTACAACTTTTGTATTGATACATTTTACATCAAACTGATAGTTTCAAAGATACCACATGGATGACCTATAAATTATGACATCATGTAGGGTAATAAATAGCCCTCAACATCCATGTCAGCAAAGTTTAGATATTTCACATCTACTTCATAACAGTAGGACAAATCAGGACTTTTGACTCATTCTATATATATTGTCTATGTTTTATATTTGCACTGCCTGCACATTTTCAACATGTTTCCTAGTAGTGGCATGGCTCTTCAAAACACTTCTCATTCTCTTTCTCTCTGCATATGTTACACTTTGATTGCCACAAAATCTACAAATGTCAACCACAGGTATGTTCACCTTTGAGAAAAAGTTGCAGAGTTCGTATGCCACATTTTCCACCTTTCCACTATCATTATTTAGTTGAAGCATTACTACTGTGTCAAAGACTGTAAATCTCTCACCTTGTGCGCATTTTCACCACTGACTACTTTCAGCAGTATTTTTTTCCTGAAAATAATGAGATAACAACACGTGAAAGTTCTAATATGGCACCTATCTATTGAGCAAAGTTGTACCTGATTTGAAAAGACCATTTGCCACTGGTCAGCCTCCAACTCAACCCCCTTCTTCTCCCTCATACATATAAACAAAAGAAGATGATACCCCTTTAGGAAGAACATGTGGTATGCAAATAAATGGAAGACAACACCCCCGTGGGAGGCCATACCATTTATGAGTTAGGTATACTCTTTGCCCATGTGAAAATGTGTTGCAATAACAGCAGAAACAAAGGAGGGACTTCCTCTGCATTGTCATTCATGCACAACTAACACAACCAGCACCATATCTGCCGGGAACTGACATCCAGGGGATGCTAAGAAGGTGGACAGCAAAGTGGGGGTGCATCTCCAGACCATAACCAAATAGTATTGGGAATGTATCGTACAGTCTGCAGTAGGAGAAGGGTACTCAGCCACACACCTGTGTGAAATTAAGGGACCATCAGTGTAGAGCTACTATAGCACATCGGTAAATGGGAGGTTTACCTCAACCAAGACCAGGCGAACTGTGACAGGAAAGTCCAGCTCAAGGTAGGAAGAGGTACTTCTACCTTTCACCTCGGGTATAGGTACTGGCAAAGAAAAGAAGCCTCTGTACCAAGGACCCATCTCAGCATGTGTAACATCCAACAAAACCATCACCCTATCCTTCGGGAACCAACATCTGGGGGATGGTAGGAGTAGCCACAACAAAGTGGGGGTGCATCTCCAGTCCATCATCAGGCAGCACTGGGAATATATCATCCAGTATGCAATAGAAGAAGAGTACCCAGCCACACACATGCAAGGACTTACATGACTGGTCCAGTTCAAATCATCAACATGTCTGCCGGGAACCAGCATCATGGGGACGGTAAGAAGGAGGGTGCCTCAGCTGGAGGGACAAACTGCATGTTGGCAGAGAGTGCATCGTCCATCACCAGGCAGCACATCAGGTCCACAGTAGAATGACCATCAATGCCTTCTACATGCCAGCAGAATTCCACCACCCTACTCTCAACTAAGTGGGATAGAGCACCATCCCAGCAGTTAGGAACTGGTAAGTGGTAAGGACTCCCTAGAGGAAAGGGGAGGGGGAATAGCACATTGGAGAATCTGGAGGAAAGCAGCACTGGAGACAGTAAATGGGTGACCAAGATACCTATTTTGAAAAGCAGACCGATCTGGAGACCCACAATACCCTGTCTGCTTTACTCGTGTTAGTCCATGAGTGTATGGTCCGGGACAAACATGTTATGAAGCAAAACAATGCAAAGCATTCCTGCAAAATGTTGAGGGGAGGAAGACGAAATCCCACAGAACAAGCAATGGCTATATTGTGAAGATAATAAGCAGTAATGGTATGATGTCCTCCAAAGGATGACAGAAATAAGCAGCCAGGGATGTGGTAAGGTGACAAAACTGATGGGAAGAAACACAGAAAAGACAACAATCATTCAGAAAAAGGGAAGAATAAGCCAGGCTAATCCAACTTTCAAGTTTTTATATGGGGCTAGATTCTTTACAGTAGGTGTCTGTGAATTGTTGGTCAATTTAGTTCTAAAGTAATTGAACCAGCCTGTGTGGACTTTTGATGTAAAAGAGAATTATTTATATTTCTAGATTCAACTGTGGTAAATAATAGTGTAACAAATTTTTGTACATACATTTGACTTGTTTTGAATATATATATTATTTTAAACAAGTGGATTATGCTGTTCATTTATTGTGGAAATTTATCCCAAAATTAATTATTCTTTTCTATCTCTTGTACAATAAAAACACTGAAACTTTCACTTCAGAAATTGCCCTTTATGACTAAACTGACAATTACGCAGACTAATTTCACTTTTATTTTCACAAACTTCACTTCACACCAATCCCTATAGGAAATTGAGGAAAGGTCACAGGACTAAGAAGGATTACATGGAATAAACAATAGAAGTGGGAAACACAGAAGGAAACAGTGCATGCCCCATAGCAATGAAGAGCCCCAACTGGACAGAGGAGGCATTCAGGACGAAATGGCCATAAATGTGTGATAAAGAAAGAAAAGAGATGGGTGTGAAGGTAGAATTACCCTCCTGAGCAACCAAAGTTTTAGATAGAAATGACAATCTGGGAAAAGAAATACATAAAAAATTTGAAATGATCATTTGGTGCATGTCCCATGTCAGAAAGATGAACGTAATGGGAAAACAAGGATGCCACGAGCTGCAAAGAACCGGCCTGCCAGGCCAGGAACCAGATAAAAGCCACGCATGAAGATGGAGAGTGGGAACAGACTGATGACACATACCAGACTGGAGCAAACGTTGGAGGGTGGGGGGAACAGGGAGAGGATGAGGAGGTGACCCCAGTAGTTGGCACAGAAGAGGAAACTACAGCAGAGCTGGCCAAAGTGGAACCATCTACAGAACCCGACTCAGAATGGTCTGCATGATGGAAATGACCTGGGGAAGCAGGTGAATGGGAAAGTAGGCATATAGGTATAGACCCATCTAATCCTGAGTGACAGCAACCAATGCTCAAGTCAAAGCATGTGTTACAGAAGATCAAAACAAGGGGAGCTAATGATTGGCAAAGGCAACCAGAAGTGAAACACCCCACTGGGCATAGAGCTTCCACAACATTCATGGGCCCAGTGACCACTCCATAGCTAGAATCATGTCGGGACATGATAAACAGGGTGCCCGGAGTGTGACAAGTCAACACAAGAATCTGATGGCTGTGGCTTAATACAGGAGAAACAGTGGCCAAAAATAGAGATCTCTTGACTTAATGCCCTGTTGCCCGAAGATGTACGAAATTATAGTCGAGTTGTCAGAAAGCACCATCACCAATTTGCTCTGAAGGGCTGGAAGGAAGTGCACCAAAGCCCAACGAACTACAAGAAGCTCTGAGAGATTGTAAAGGAGAGAGGACTTTGAGAGACTCCACTGTTCCAAAACCTCCTGAGCAACCAAATAAGCACCCCAACTGGAAAAGGAAGCATCTGTAAAAGACAACTTCCGGTCGAGGAGGAGGAACAGCAACAGGGGTGTTGTCCAGTAAGAAAAAAGGAAGAATGAGAGGGGCATCCAAGAGAACCCAAACAAAGCTCCTTTTAACACACAAAACCCACTAAAGGCGATATGTGGTCATGACTAAGAGAGATAATGGCTTCCACAGAAGCCCACATTCCCAAAAGAGAGAGAGGGAACTATTTCATCATAGGAGAAGGAGAGCTGCTAAATAGTAGCTTCATAGCCCTCAACTGAAGGGGAAAAGTTTGGGTCCAGCCCAACTGTGAAGGGAATTAAGCAACACCCCAAGATGAACTAGATATTGCATGGGAGTGAGTAAAAACACCTGCACCAACCAACCAACTCTTAGGAGAAACTGAAAATGAAAGGTAGAGACAACATGTGAGGAAGCCAGAAGAAGCCAGTCATCCATATAATGGAGGAAATGAGGGTCTCGGAAATGAAAAGGAAAGGCACATGCCCAGACCACCCGATAAAAAATATAGGGAGCCGAGGTGAGTTCGATTGGAAGAGTCTGAACTGAAACACACACCCCACTGAACAAAACAAAAATAATGTTGGGATGCAGGGGAAATGTGAATGTTTAGGTATGCATCCAACACATCAACCTTTGTCATTCACAAACCAGGAGGAAAACCCAACAAAGGGCTAAGTTTGAGTCCATGGTGAAGCGTGATAAGACCAAGAAATAGTTGAGAGCCGACACATCCATGATAGAGCACCAGGCCTCAATTTCTAAAATCAGGCTGTTTGGTTTATTCCTAATCTCAATCGAATACTTGTTCAAAATACTTTTATTTGTTTCAGAGAAAAGTCACATTAGACAATCTGTTGTGTCCACCACAAGGAATCAAACCCTGGATTCAAGCATTGTGTGTCCGTAAACATACTGCAGTCCTACAGGGTGACCATAAAAGGACATAGTGCCAGTGCTGTTGAACTCTAGATGATGACCCATTTCCTCTGGACAGAATGCCAGTCTATCACAGCTCAACCCTGAGCACATGGAATAGTTTCTTACTCAAAGACATAACAGTATAATGGGCCAGCCTCAAACTCATGACCATTCTCAAAACTGTAAAAAATTCGAAAAAATTAAGGCCAAGGGAAAAAAAATTATGCAGTTGAAAATTCAAACTGTAACTTGAGCAAATAAGCAAAAAAATCAGTAAAACAAGAGCAAAAATGTGTCTTAACAGTAAGACTGCAAATTGAGAAGTGATTAAGGGCTAAATGGAAGAGAGAGCACTAGTAATGATAGAAGTTGTGTCACATTCCTATTGGTTTGGTGGAGGGTTGCTGCATGATGATTTGTATGAGAGCATGAGATGTCTCACATCAATACACGTGAGGATAGGTGGAACTATCAAGGCTAGTGGCAAGCAAATATTTGTGCTTATAGAGGGCAATATAAGTCGTGAAAAGCTATTTGTCAGAAGAGGTAAGATATCCCATTGGAATTCTATATTCAACTAAATATTTAATAACAGCAGTCATAATGTAATTCTGAAAATAAAAATTAAAAGATTTTATTCCTTATGCTATCAATACAAGTACACACAAATACTTACTGTACAGCTTTTGTAGAGAGAAACTGCTGGATAGTATGTTCCTTCATTTATGTCATTCCATGCAACACCCATGTTTTGTCCATTTTTATAATAAGTTATCTACAAAAAAATAAGCTATGTTTTACAACAACAATGAGCAATATCTAATTATGAATTTATAAAATGATAAGTAATACTGTTTAAGCACAATATTTAAAAAAATTATAATATACATTTTCAAGTAACTTTTAAGCTTAAGTGCTTTTTACAATCATCAAACGTAATATTGTTTTGAAAAATAAAATAAAAAATGCACTGAATAGTATAAAGTGCTACAAAATCACAGGATTCAAATATTAATCCTATCAGAAAAGTTTCTAAATTAGTAGTTTCTGTATACAAAATGTTCAAATTAAGAGTATGTGGGTATGGTAAGCAACAGCTTATTTTAGAATTACCACTAGCAACTATATATATATATATATTTCTTTGTACGATCAATTATCTGTCATAAAGGAGATCTATAGGTTTTTGATGTATATTTTTTTAATCATATTAAATTTCAGAGAACACATATACATAGTAATGTTGCATAGGATTTCTTATTATTTCTAACTATGGGTAGTTTAAAATCCAATATAATACTATAATAAACTATGTGTGTATTTTGTAAAGCAATCCTCCTATACCAACAATGCAAAGTTGTTTAATATTTAAATAGTTTAAATTACCATACTTCCTGGAAGTGGTTTCAAACTCTTGATTCCTTTTTGAATATCATCTTTTTCCTGGTAGTAGAGATAACTCTTGAATTTAACCAATGGCTGTGAAAATGGATTAACCAATGTTGAAAAAACCTGAGTAACTTACACACAAAAATAATTTGGGGGTGACAATTTATATTGAAAATTTCAGAAAAGATAACTTTCTTTTCACATTTTACAGTACACATTCTACAATACCTCTGTACTATATCAAACTAGCAGTTTATTTCCTTTGAGAGCTGTTTTATCTAAGTATTACAGTTATGGTAAACATGAATGCATGAAAACATTTTTAAACAATAACTGTAATGACCTAAACTCTTCACTTATAGGAAAAGTTTTAATTTTTCAAAGTAAGATATTTTAAAAGAAACTTTACCTTCTGGACTACATGAGCAGTTGACAATTTTTGTCTAAACAAAATGAAACCATACATTTCCAATTATCTTTTCATTTGCATTACCAATATTATTAAACTGAGTAAAACTGAAGATTTATATGTTCATCCCAGAAGACATCTCTTTGTCACTACTTCTTGACTTTAAAAATCTAAGCACCAAGCTAATAATAAGTAAAATTTTAATTATCACTTATACAAAACTATTCATTTACATTATCAGGAACATTAGTTAACTAGGCAATCTGATCCATGAAGGATCGAAGAAAAGTCAACTGTCAATTAAGGTAATATATAATTTTTTAATGTAAACAAACAAAAAAAACTTAAAACAAGAGCAATCAGAGAGATTGCATACCCTTGCCCCACCATAAATCTTTGGATTCGGTGTGTGCCTGAAATTCGGTCCTAACCTAATCACTTTTTACACAGTTATTATTAACAATCTGAGAAAATGCCCTACATCTCATATTATAAAAATCTTTCAAAGTGATCCAGAATCCGGATCTGGATCCAGAATAGATTTTGGAAAGACCATCCTATTCTGTAAAAATTTCATGTAAATCTGTATTTTTTTTTCAAGATACTTGCATGGACAGACATACAGACGTAACCAAATGCAATACCTTTGCCTCACCTCCAGGGGTGAGGATGATTATGGCTGATTCTACAAGTCATGATTAAATTTTGCTTCTAGAAATAAACCTTGTAAGTCAGGAAACTAGTTACTTTTTGACTATGTTTGAAATTTGGACATTAGTGCATTTACACTTGGTAGATAATTAAATACAAATTTGTTTGACAACCTGCTTACAAAATGCAGGGTTTTAGTTCATAACTACTACAGGGGTGTCTGATATACATAACTACAATGTATGTAGAAAAAATACAAATTGTGTGATTCTGTTTTCATTTTATTGTATTCCTGAAACAAAAAATGCTTTGTATAAATTATGACAGAAATTTATAACTGTTTATCCAACCAAAATATGACTTATAACTCCAGGAAAAAAAATACTGTATTTTATGCTCAAAGTTTTAGTTTCTGGCCTTCTTTAGAAGTTTGTAGCATAACTGATGAAGAATATAAATAAATCTAAAATATGTTTGAATAAATAGAAAAGAAAGTATTTCAATTATATTATCTTCCTGTGTATGCTGCAAGGCTCCAAAGAAGGCAAGATGCTGAAATGTTGTCAAGCAATTTGCTAATATATTTAACATCTCAACTACTCCAATATTAGGTCTGAAGACCTCTAATGTTGGCCAAAAGGCCTGATCTGCACCAGATATAACAGACACAGTGTAACTGATGTATTATCGTACACAGTTCTTTATTTTCATTCAAAAGTTCTTACTGATATTTTTTTTATTTGAGTTATTGATCATACATGTTTGAATAGGAGTTTTGTAGTCAACACTTCATAATTTACTAAAGGAATAACTATGTATTTAACAACCATATAAATAATAGCTCAGACTCTGCAGCACACAGCATTTCGAAAAGTTACCTTCTGATATTGTGTCTTACATTTTGATATATTTATCTATTACAATTCTTGGAATTCTACATACATACATATATATTGCAATACTGTTATCGATCCAGGTTGTCAACTTATTGTCATAATGGATAATGTCTGTGGTAATAGCACCCAAATGCATTTGGGATATCCCATCTATCAGACAATCTCCAAACACCGATGTCAATCTAGTCAGCCGTCATGGAAAATGATAAAAAATCAAATAAAGGTACGAAGCTGAGTGCTTACATCCACAACGTCTCAGCTTCTACTGCCTTTCACTGTCTATAGCCAGTTGTGAGAAGGCAGTTATTCTTACATTTCTTAAAGTAGAAATGAATTGAAATAAAGCCATCCAAATATTTCTACTAAGTAAACTCCCAACCTCCACCCTTACAAAAAGATATTAAATAG